>NC_043966.1:2525413-2630413 GCF_902148855.1 Sphaeramia orbicularis
TATTACACTATTTATTTTTATTTTTAATTTTGTTTTTACTGGTTTATTTAATAGGGACCATGCACATTCATGAACATCGCTGTATAAAAAAACACACCCATGTAAATACGCCAGAACGAGTAAAAATAACTACTTTTCATCTGCAGTCATTCAGCAGGTGACAGAACAAGACAGAAAACTGCCAACAGTGATATATCACTTGTTAAATATTGACAAAAAAAAAAAAAAAACACATAATGATGATGGCAAATAAACAAAAAAACACAAATAGACATAGGATGATTACAAAGGCATTAGCCTATACATTCATCTCTATACTTACATACAATTTAACATCACCCAAAGTCACCAAAAACACTGGTTCTGTACTCCAGTCCTATCTCCTGTGTGTGTCATGTGACTAAAACGGATAAAAAAGAAAACATGGAATGAATAAAAGCGCTGTTTGTGTCAGTACAATGACACAGATACTGATGGAAGAACTGAAGTGAGTTTGGTTTTTATCCAGAAAACATGTTCAATGCATAGATATCAGCTGTGAAACTAAACTACTGTGAGCTGTTTGTGTTGTTCTCATTATATTTGTCCAAACAAATGGACCTTTAGTTGGACCAGGGATTAAAATGAACAAGAAACTGAAGAAAACAAGGGGTGGAATACACATTTTTTTCCGTGATTGTATATTACTATAGTATTCAAAAGCCTGACCAGGGACAAAGACTGCAAATTACCTGAAGCTCAATCAATCAATCAATCAATCAATCAATCAATCATCATCCCTGTTAAGTAAACATTAAATAAATAGAAATAAATATGTTCCAGTCCTGTGGTCTGGATGCACATCAATCAAACAATAGAAGTGGGCGGGACTTTGACTGAAGGAGAACTGAACTCATCCAATCACAGTCCAGATATGACTTCTATCAGTGATCAACAGGAACTAGACTGATATCTGGAACCATTTACCTGTTATAAACCACCAACATATGGACCATTAGAAGGAAAAGCTAATTTTAATAATTCAAATATTCATAAATTAAAAAAAAAAAATAAACAACTGACGATATTGTCCAAATAAACAGATACATATAAAAGTTTAAATGAATCTGACCAGTAGTTTATGAGGAAACTGTTGAAATCTAAACATTGGTGACCTTGAGTTTTACCCTTCAAGGTCACTAAAGGTCAAAGGTCATGGACCCAAATGTCCATATATGACTTCGATCAATCATCAATGGGAACTATATTAATACTTGGAACCATTTACCTGTTATAAACCATCACAATATGGACCGTTAGAAGGAAATGCTAATTTTAATAATTCAAAAATTCATCAAAAATTAAAAATAATTTTTAAAAAATCCTAAAACTCTGAATAAACTTCTGTAGACATTGTCCAAAGGAAGATACATATACATTTTCAAATGAATCCAACCAGTAGTTTTGGAGAAGGAAATTGTTGAAATTTAAACAATGGTGACTTTGAGTTTGACCCTTCAAGGTCACTAAAGGTCAAAGGTCATGGACCCAAATGTGACAATAGTACCAGTACTGACATCTGGAACCATTTCCATGTTATAACCATCCAAATATGGACCATTAGAAGGAAAAGCTCCTTTTTTAGATTTCAAAAATTCATCCAAACTTTAAAAATGCATCACCTTCCCAGTCACTCCTGGCCGGTCGGTCGGTGCTCAAACCACTTCTCTCTGCTCCACTTTTCTATCTTTTCAGTATCGACGCCCCTAAAACCTTCCAGAAACGCCGTTAAAGCCCCCCCCATGGCCTGTATTGACCTGAACGGCTGCAGAAATGTGTCTGTTTGGAGGAGCACAGTCTTCCAGCTGCTGGTTGTCCACATTTCCAGACTCCAGGTGGAAGCAGAGGTGGATGCAGATGCTTCAGGTGACGTAGATCCACATCCGTCAGAGTCCCAGTCAGTCTGTGGAGCAGAGGGGTCAGGGGGGTCAGAGGGGTCAGAGGGGTCAGGGGGGTCAGAGGGGGGGGCACCTGCTGTCATTAACACTGATGTCCACACCTACACTGGACTCACATTCAGAACGCTGAGGATGTGGCCGTCATTAAACACACACCCAGTGCTTTGAACGGCTAAAGGTCATGCACACAGTGTGACGTCACTTCAGCTGCTTTTATTCCTCCCATAATGCACTGGGAGTACAGTCTCTGAGGTCATAAAAAGCACTTAGTGACTCTGACCTGCTTTAAACAGCAAGTGTGTGAGATTTAGGCGGATTAAAGGGGGTCTAACTGCATTTTTAGGCGCTCACATCTCTGAATATTTGACAGATGAGTATTAAAGTAGTACTGCGCAGTATTAATACTTCAGTCTGTGACCAGCAGGGGTCAGTCTGGTACCAGAACACACTTAGTTCTACCAAAACCACCAACGAACCAACCCTACCAACCCACCAAGGTTTGAATAGTTTTGGACTTTTCATTCTAGTTTAGTTTTATTTAGTTTGGACTTTTTCTCCTCTAATTCAGTTTGTTTTAATTTGTTTTTAGAGCAGGTTTGATAGTTTTTATTAGTTTTTGTTTTTTTCTAAATGCTTAGTTTTAGTTATTTTTAGTTCAGTGGTCTCTTTTCTCTTCTTCTCTGTTGTCGTATTCAAATCAGTCCCAGACAGGACTCTGCTGCTTTAGTCTCCATGTTTCCAGGTAGAGTGGGGACCAGAAGACGACTGGAAACCACAAGTGAACACAAGTGACGGAGCAAAAAGTGTCAGATGGTGCCGCTAGCTAAAACCGCTCGAGCGAAATTAATCGATTCCATACCAATCTGATGTTGACAAAGACAAAAACTAAGGGAATTTTTTTCCGTAATTTTTATGTTTTAGTTAGTTTTGTAAACACAAAATACAGTTTCAGTTAGTTACGGTTTTTTTGTATTAATTATAGCTTTTATTTATTTCAGTTAATGAAAATGTTTTTTCAATCCGAGTTTTCGTCATTTCGGTAGTTTCCGTTAACGATAATAACCTTAGTACCAACTAGGGCTGGGTATTAGGGCCAATTTCCTTAATCAATTCTATTTCGATTCATAAGGCTCTGAATCGATTAATCACGATTCGATTCAGTATTATCTGATTGATTCAGATTCTTCTAGTGATACCAAAGTACAGTTTTGAGCTGTGAGCTGATAATTGACTACCACAGCCAAGCACCACAGAATCAATACTGACATCAGGAAGGAACTAAATGTGACGTTTCATCAGTAAACAGATGAATCTGCTCTAAATAATGAACAGGATGTTTCTGCAGCGGTTCAGAACAGACTTCTACATCATCTTTGTTCTGGTTTATACCTGCTGCCTCCGGTCTTTAGACACAGTGCTGTCACCTGGAGCACCGACACCTAAACAGACTCATGTTGGGCCTTTGGTACAAGAACGTCACTGGAGGAGGAGGAGGGTGGGCGGGGCTTCATGATTGGCACTTGGCCATTCCTCTAACTCTGCACCCAACAACAGGTGATCCAAGTTAATATTTGTAGAACGACCCCCCCCCCCCCCCCCCCACATAAAGGTTTATTCGTTTTTGTTCATTTAGTTGCTTATTTTGTTTATTTTTCTACATTTTTTTTTTATTTTATCAGTATTTCTTCAATTTCTGTCAGTTTGTGGCCGACTTTATACATGTTGGTCATTATTTTGTTGGTTTATTACTCATTTTTGTTCATTTTATTGATCACTTTGGCTGTTTTTGTTCATTTTGTAGCTTAATTTTATTCTTTTTCTTTCTTTTTTTTTTTTTTTTTTTTTTTTTTACCATGTAACCACTTTATGGAGTTCAAACAGGTGTCAAAAAGCAGCTGAACTGATTTATTAAAAAAAAAAAAAAAAAACGAGCCTAAAACTAAAACTACTGGGTGCAATTTCAAATACTTGTTGCTTATAGTATTCTTTTTTTTTACTTAATTTTTTTTGCGCATCTTTTTGTAGTATTTATTATTTTGTAAAGTTTTATTCATTTTTGTTGATTTAGCTGCTTATTCTGTTTATTTTTCTACATTTTTTTATTTTATTTTATCAGTTTTTCTTCAGCTTGTGGCTTATTTTGTTCATGTTACTTATTATTTTGTTGGTTTGTTGTTCATTTTATTGATCACTTTGGCTGTTTTTGTTCATTTTGTTTCTTATGTATGTATGTATGTATGTATGTATGTATGTATGTATGTATTTATTTATTTTACCATATAACTGCTTTTTGGAGTTCAACCATGTGTCAAAAAGCAGCTGAACTGATTTATAAAAAAAAAAAAGTACTTGTTTGTAAATCTCTCGTACATTCGGGTCTAAAGGTCTAAACCATGGCAGTAAAAACACTAGTGTACTGGTGTAGGTTTGGGGTGGTCGTTGTATCCTGCTCTGATGCAGCTCCTGACATTCTTTATTTTGCCTGTATTTTCCTTCCTTTTTGTCTGCCTTCTGTGATAGATGATGATTGCTGCTGCTGTTTGGGTTTGGCGCTCATATATTAGTCATATTTATTGATTCCTGCTGTTTTGTGTTACATTTTGTCTTGTCTGTTTTGTTGTTGTTTCAGATTTCTTTGTAAAGTTATCCTCTGTTTCCTCTAAATGCTTTCATAAATGCTTCATGTGAACCCTGATGCAGTGGTCTTTATATGGGGATGGGGGGGGGGGGCTTCCTAATCACCATATGTGTGTAATCTGTGCAGCGTCATAGTAATAAATGTAATAAATACAGGGTTTTTTTTTTACAGTTTTTTACATAGGCCCAACACTACGTTCACACAGCAGGTCTTAACGCACAATTTGGATTTTTTTGTCAAATCAGATTTTTTTTTGCGCTTGTTCCTATTACACGTTAAATTCGACTTCTATCAGTTTTTGAGTCTGAACTGAATGTGACCCTGAACTAAAGAGGTCCTGATGGTCCATCACATGACCACGCAGACACACACTGGGTTTACTGAAGCAAGTCTGGAGGGGTCGCATCTGCGCAGAACTGTGGGGTTTGTCGCATTTCAGTGACGTAAAAGTCGGACAAATGCGATCTGGTCCTTCAGTATAAAGACATCATATATACAAAGACCTTCCTCCTCCTATTCACCATCATCATCATCATCACCATCATCATCATCATCACCATCATCACCCATAATACATAGACCAAACTCCTCCTCATCTTCATCATCATCCTCTTCATCATCATCATCATCACCTGTAATATGTGGACCAAACTCCTCCTCCTCCTCTTCGTCTTTATCTCCATCATCATCATCATCACCTATAATATATAGGCCAAACTCCTCCTGTTCATCTTCATCATCATCTTCATCATCATCACCCACAATATGTGGACCAAACTCCTCCTTCTTTTCATCATCATCATCATCAGCATCCTCTACAATATAAAACCAAACCCCTCCTCCTCTTCCTCCTCCTCGTCCTCGGTGATGGCTGAGGAGGAGGAGGAGGAGGAGGAGGAGGAGGAGGAGGAGGAGGAGGGGGCGGGCCGACACGTTGCCAGTCATCACCCATTAGTCCGCTGCTCTGTCTTCGTCCTGCAGATCAATGAGCGGCGTAATGAAAGCCAAACGCTGCCTCGCTGTGACACATGGCGAGGAGGAGAGGGAGGGGGGAGGCGACGGCCAATTAGAAGGCAGCGTGGCCGAGGCCCCGTGTGTGAGTTAATAAAGCAGAGATGGACGCCTGATGTGGATATCATTAACCTGGAGCTCATTTCACAAAGCATCTTAAGGCGGCGCTGATCATAAAAGCAGTCAGGTGACATGTTCCACCGACGCCAGAGACACTTGGAGGAACGATTTGAAACTGGACCAGTTCCACTTGTTCACTGGGAGGACAGGAGGGTGTGGAACCTGCACCAGGAACCTGCACCAGGAACCTGCACCAGGAACCTGCAGGTGCTTTAGTGAGGATTCATTTCCTAATTACAGTGTCTAAAATACACATGAGAAGCAGGACAGGAAATCCAATCCACTTTATTTCTATAGCACACTTAAACAACAACAACGTTTCCAAGGTGCCGTACATGATACAAACAATAAAACAATTAAGAGAAATACTAAAAACAATTTTAAAATGTACATAAAACTACAGGAATGTTCTAAATAACACAAAATCAAATAGTTAACTAGAAAAGCACTTGGAGAGCACAGACCTCTGCCAAGGCAGATCAGCCCCCAACACCACCTAAATGTACTCATTTCTTCCTTGTGCCAGTATCAACATTTCCTGAAATTTCCATCAAATCTGTCCATAACTTTTTGAGTTATCCTGCACACAGACAAACAAACAAACCAACGCTGGCAAAAACAGAACCTCCTAAAAATGAAAAAAGGAATAAAATCAATAAAAGTAAATAAATAAATAAACTAGAAAAGAACTCGGAGAGTGCAGACCTCCGCCAAGGCAGATCAGTGCCCCCCCCCCCCAAATCACCACCACTAAAATGTACTCATTTCTTCCTTGTGCCAGTATCTACATTTCCTGAAATTTCATCCAAATCTGTCCATAACTGTTTGAGTTCTTTTGCTAACAGACACACAGACAAACCTCGATGTAAACCAGCTGTCAGCTGTAAATCAGCTGTGCCACTTGGCGGAGGAAATAAATAAAAGACACAGAAAGTAAACGTCCAGCTTTGGTTTAGAGACAGATCTGGTTTGATATAAAGCCCTACAGTTTCACTACATCAGTTTATAATGAGTTTCCATTTAATTTGGGAAAGTGTGGGTCTTTTTTTTCATTCAATCATTCATTCATAGGGGTGTGTATCGCCAAGAATCTGGCGATACGATACACATCACAATACTAGGATCACAATACGATATATCACAATAGATCATGATACTGTTAAAAAGGAAATTTTTTGTTTGTTTCTTTTTTTTTAATGATTATTTCCTTGAAGAATTGAATTCCAGCAGAAATCTGCACAAATCCTAAACACATTTTTATTTGATCCCAACAGGATCTAATGTTCTATCACCAAATGTTCAAACTGTGTTCAAACTGAAGTTGTGTTTCACAGACATTCCAGTTTCAGATCCTGTTCAAATGTTCAGATTCTATTAGTTCACAACTAACATCAGAACAGGATTTGAGTTCAGTCCCAACAAAGGAACCAACATTATTGAATAAAAGAGTGTGAAAGAAGAATAAAGCCTGGGTCCAGTCTGGGTCCAGCCTGGACTGGACCAGACTGGACCCAGAGTGGACCCAGACTGGACCAGACTGGACCAGAGTGGACCCAGACTGGACCAGACTGGACCCAGACTGGACCAGAGTGGACCCAGACTGGACCAGACTGGACCAGAGTGGACCCAGACTGGACCAGAGTGGACCAGACTGGACCAGACTGGACCCAGACTGGACCAGACTGGACCAGAGTGGACCCAGACTGGACCAGAGTGGACCAGACTGGACCAGAGTGGACCCAGACTGGACCAGACTGGACCCAGACTGGACCAGACTGGACCAGAGTGGACCAGACTGGACCAGAGTGGACCCAGACTGGACCAGACTGGACCCAGACTGGACCCAGACTGGACCAGACTGGACCAGAGTGGACCCAGACTGGACCAGAGTGGACCAGAGTGGACCAGAGTGGACCAGAGTGGACCAGACTGGACCAGAGTGGACCAGACTGGACCAGACTGGACCAGAGTGGACCCAGACTGGACCAGAGTGGACCAGAGTGGACCAGAGTGGACCAGACTGGACCAGAGTGGCTGTGTCCACTCCTTTCTACTGCTGTATCCACAGTAGTTGGATCGTTCCTTTTCCTAGCGCAGGCACAGACAGATACACTGACTGACTGTGAATGGACATAATAATGGATACAGATGGATTATAAAGGCAGAGTCAATTAATAATAAAGTTTATATTTAACCTCCAACACCATTTCCTGTTTCATTTTTACACAGATATTTGTGCATTTAAATAAATAAATATTCAGACTACTTTCTACCTGAGCAGTTTTTCCTAATCGGTCATAAATTGTGCAGGAAAACACGTTCAATAAAACCAAGTGTTGTTTGCTCCATTCTTCTGGGTTTACTGTTTAGATATTTAGAACAAAGCCTCACATTAATCTGTTCAACATATTCTTAAGCAGTGCTTTTAATAAAACCGCTGTAGAATTCAGAGGAATGCTCATAAGACACACTCTTAACTCCTCCGGTCGATTGATCGTTATCGGGGAACGGGGCCTCGATCTGCTCCGTTCTGACGTGATGTATGTTTAATCAAGTGAAAAACCAATCGATAAAAACTCTGCAGTAGCTTATTAACCTGAACGGACTCTAACGAGACACATAAATATCATAATAAGCTCGTTCCAGAGGAGAAATCAAGTTTTGGTCTCATGACGGTTGGAAGGATTATTGATGCAAAATGTTGTCGGCTTAAAGAGGAGTCAGTTTCCAAAAATCAATCAAATCCTCGTTGGCGGTTTACAGAGAGTTTTATTTACTTCAGACACACACCACTGAGAGCAGAAAGAAAAAAAAAAAACCCTTTTAGAGTTGAAAAACACTTAAAGAAATGAGTTACTGAAAAAGTCACTTCAGTTTTTTGTGTTTTTATAAAATAACCTTTAAATTGACCTTTAACCCATAAAAGCCTAAACATCCACCCATTCCACTGGTCGACAAATAAAACACTTCCAGAAGAAAACTAGTGACATTTAACCGTCTACGAGTCACTGATCCAGACTAATCCAGTCCTAAATACTGGTTGGCTGAAGTTTCCAGATACAGTCAACACTGAGCTGAGCTGAGTTTTTGTACTCGAAGGAAAATAGAACCTTCTTATGTGAAGATACTTCTAAATATCTATTACTTTAATAACATGCACTTTAGTGTATTTTCACGTCCGTACACATTTAAAGGTGCAGTCTGTAGAATTCTGTTGTCTGTCATTCTAAAATGGTCCTGACTGTCACAGACATGAAAGAATCCTGTTCATTTCAGTCCTGATCTCACTGACAGTAGTATTCCAGACAGAATATTCACATTTAAAGCTCAGTGTCAGCCCGTAAATAATGTTTATGATGTCATTGTGTGTTTTGGTCTGAGGCTCCGCCCATCACCTGTCTGCCAATCACAGAGTCAGTACCTTTGTTCATCCAGGTTGGCAGTTCCACTGAGCTGCAGCTGAACATTTCTGATCATGAATGTCTGAGGTTAATAAACCTGAAAGGACTAAAGGGATTTTTCCAAATATGTCGAAGTGACAAAGTGACAAACAAAACAAGGACCTGGAGGAGATGATTTAGAAACATGGAGACGACTGAAAGAGGAGAAGAATTTGAAGACCGACGCCGGCTCTGCCTTAGACTCAACACCTGGTAAGAGCCCCTGAGAGCCGAGACCGGGCCGTGGTCTCTTCATCTGGTCCTGGACCGGCGGTCTCTTCTCCCAGCCCGGGCCCGGGTGAACGGACCGGGTGTGGGACTAGTTGCTGGACACTGTAGCTCCTTGCAGCACAGTCTCCTGTGGAACTGATGTCTTCATGTAGTGGTGTGTAGTCTGAAAGGAGGTGGGGGTGGGGGGGGTCAGCTGGTTTCTGTCCTACTTATAATACTATGGGGGGGGGCACGCGCTACAGTATTTTGAATGTGACTGCAGGACCAGTTTTGGCCACAGTCCTACATACAACACCTTTAATAAGTAAATAATTACCTTTGCTAGTTTGTTTTTTCTTTTTTTCAGTTGTCCTGCATTGTTCAATGTGAGTGGAACATCATTTGTATGTCTCCCATCCAGAGTTTGGTACATTTAAAGACGTAAAAAACAAACAAAAATTACACAGCTCTACCTCAGTGGCTCTAGGGATGGGAGGGGGGTTGGGGGTTGGGGGGGCTGAGACGTCAAACTGTGTTTTTGTTTTTCTGCCTCCTTTTTTTTAATCTCATTTAAACAATGTTGTTTTCTTTTCATTTCTGATTGGTACATTCTGCTTCATGTTTGATATCAACATAACAAATGCACAATCAGGGGATCTCCAATCTGTACTATGATAAGGCTTCACAATTAAAAAAATGTTTGAAACTAAACAAACAAACAAAAAAAAAACACACACAAAAACAAATTAACTGTTTCTTTTGGTGAATCTAAGTATAAAATAAATAAATAAATAAATAAAACCTCTAAAGTAGTAGAAGTGGCTCAGACACAGTCGATGTGCGCTCCATATGTCTGGACATTTAGAACCAAGAAATCACATGATTTTGGGTGAAACGTATGAAAGGAAAGTGTATCATGGTGAAGTTTAGTTTTTCCTTTTGTGGATTTTGAAGGTACCAGAAGGAAACAAAGTGCTGTTGTTGTTTTCCCTCAGCTCCGTCTTCAGCTCCACGTCGTCTTCCCTGAACATGCCCACACATTCTGATGGGCTCATGTACGTTAATAATGTCTGTAATTATGTTTGTGTATAATTCACTTCCAATTACGGCCAATTCCCACGACAACACACATCGGAGTCAAAGGCCGAACCCAAGCAGGACTGAAGAAAAAAAAACACCAGGGCTTCAGAAAACGGCATCAATTAACAGCAGAAAAACATTTAAATACAGCGGTAATGTTCCGGTATTCTGCCCAGAGAACACAGAATGTTGTGACTTTATTTGGGAAAGATAAAAATACAAGTAATTTGTGTTTAGATTTATTATAATTTCATGATGCATATGCAATTGCATGTTAATTTATTTCTACGTAAAATATACAACATATTTCATTTGTGATTTATGTTAAAAGTTGTGTTAAAATAAGCAATAGTAAATGCTAAGATTAACAGAACTACGTTTCCCATGAGGCTTAGCATTACCCATACAGCATAGGGAATTTTCACAGAAGCAGATGTACGTATGCCACAAGTTGGGAAAAGTTGGATGTGTGTTTCAAGTTGCCGCACGCAGTAAAAAGAGGAATGTGTATTTTTAAACCGAGAGTCCCGCTTCATTATTTTTGGACTTAATTTGGACAATTACAACATGGAATCTGCACACGAAGAAACGACACCAGCCGTTCCATACAGTTTAGTTTGAACTTTTTACATTTTGTTTGTATTTCATCAACTTGACCCATACACAAAATACTAAATACTCAATACCTCTAATTTTTTAACCCTTTAAATGCCGTGTTCTACGTCTTTGAATGCACAACCTCTAACTCTATGTAGAATACAGTCCAGTGACTTCTTTATAATAATAATAATAATAATAATAATAATGATGATGATGATGATGATGATGATGATGATGATGATGATGATAATAATAATAATAATAATAATAATGATGATGATGATGATGATGATGATGATGATGATGATGATGATAATGATGATGATGATGATGATAATAATAATAATAATAATAATAATAATAATAATAATAATAATGATGATGATGATGATGATGATGATGATGATGATGATGATAATAATAATAATAATAATAATGATAAATGTTACTTCTAAGCACCTTTCAGGACACCCATGGACACTGTACAACAAGATAAAACAGAAAATGCATAAAATACAAAGAAGTAAACAAAGAGATAAAAGAATAATTACAATATATAATAGAAATGAAGGAGTTTAAAACATATCTTTTCACATGTTTAGCTGGAGTTGAAGGTTTTTCTTTTTTGGCTTGTGTTTTTGTCTGTTTATCTGTGCCATTGTTTTGTTTTTATCTTGGTGTATGTTTGACATTTTATTCTTAACCGTAAAGTAGTTTGTGATTTTATCTGTGAAAAGTACTATACCAATAAAATGTACTTACTTTACTGACTTAACTATTTATTTATTAATTTATTTCCATTGTATATCTTCATTTCTATATATTATAATTATTCTTTTATCTGTTCACTTCTTTGTATTTTGTGCATTGTCTGTTTTATCTTGTACAGTGCCCTTGGGTGTCCTGAAAGGCACTTAGAAATAAAATTTAATATTATTATTCTTATTTTCTCTTTTTCTCTCTCTTCTTCTCTCCTTTTTCTCTCTTTTATATCTTATTGTTATTCTAGTAAATGTTAGTGTACTTTTAGAATATAAGCCCCTTTTCATTCAGTCTGAGGAAACTTTCCTACATCTGTCATGTTTAACAGTTTTCTTCCAGTGTATCACTTCTTAATCTATGTGATGTTTTATCATGTTGGTCATTTGTCCAGGACAACAAATGGAAATTAGCTTCTCTGCTAAATCTGGTGCATACATCTTGTCCTTTGCAACTAATGTTAATACACACTGTCCTGTAACTAACTAAATAAATAAATACAAATACTTATTTATTATGTTTGTAATGTAAACGAACAAGATTTAACACGTGTGAAAAGGAGGTGCAAACGGTTTGGATGTGTAACTACACACATGGAAGTGGTTAGGAGACAAAGAAATGATGAAACCAGACCCAGAGAACACATTTTTTACCCTTGTGTGAACATTTTTGCAAGGACAGAAGAAAAAATAATTCAGACGTATGACATTTGTGCAAGTAATCTGTGTAAATCACCTGCAGACCGCTGTTCAGCCCCACATGCAAAATTCTAAATTAGTACACGCAAAGTGGGATCTTAGTAGATCCGGCTCTATGTGTTGCTTCACTGGGACAATGTCTACAAAGTTTGTATAGATGGACTTTCATTTGGGTCCATGACCTTTGACCTGAATTTTTGACAAATTTTTGAAATATTAAAAACCATTCCTTCTAATGCTCCATATTCTGATGGTTTATCACATGTGAATGCTTCCAGATATGAGTATAGTTCCTATTGATCACTGATAGAAGTCATATATGGACTTTCATTTGGGTCCATGACCTCTGACCTTGAGTGACCTTGAACAGTCAAACTCAAGGACAACAATGTCTAGATTTCAACTACTGGTCAGATCAATTTCAGATTTTTTATGTATCCTCCTTGTGACAATGTCTACAAACTTTTTTTTATAGTTTTCCAAAATTTGGATCTTTGAAGAATTTTTGAAGGATTGATAAATGTTCCTTTCCTTCTACTGGTCCATATTCTGATGGTTTATCACATGTAAATGGTTCTAGATATCAGTCTAGTTCCTATTGATTACTGATAGAAGTCATACATGGACTGTGATTGGATGAGTTGAGTTCTCCTCCAGTCAAAGTCCCGCCCACTTCTATTGTCAGATTGATGTGCATCCAGAACCACAGGACTGGAACACAGAACAGAACCTGAACAACCTCACACATTCAACTGGGGTTGAAAATAAAACTGGAACTGTTTTGGGTTCGACTCAGGCCAGTCAAACCAACCCCCCCCATTGTCGTCGTTGTCGTCGTCTTTCTTCTACGAACTCTCCTGCAGCTGAGTTTAATTTTTGTCAAACCGTTCCCGTGGGCTCGGAGCTGCAGCCGTAAAAGCAGGAAAGCCATAAAAACCTGGAAAAGGACATTTTTGTAATTCACTGGAATGTTACGATTCCCAGCTGAGCCTAAGCGAGTGGGCTTTAACGGCGGCGCTCTGACTGATTTACTCCTGTTCATTTCTTCTGTTTGTCTTTAAATGTAAATCCAATAAACGAACGGCTTTGATGGAGCAGATCCTCCATCACCGCCTCCAACATGTTTACACAGATGAACTCCACTAAACTTTGTTCGTCGTGTCTTTAAAAAGCTTTAATTGTAATGTGAGCCTTTTAGACAAACCAGTATGAAACCATTAAAGGTGTTACAATCCCAGTCCTGACACTAGGGGTGTGTATTGGTAAGAATCTGGTGATACGATACAAATCACAATACTAGGATCACGATATGATATATCACAATACTGTTAAAAAGGCATTTTTTAATTGGTTTTCTTTCTTTTTTAAAAGATTCTTCCCTGGAAGAATTGAATTCCATCATAAATCTGCACAAATACTAAACACATTTGTATTTGATCTCAACAGGATCTAATGTTCTATCATCAAATGTTCAAACTGTGTTCAAACTGAAATTCTGTTTTACAGACATTCCAGTTTCAGATCCTGTTCAAATGTTCAGATTCTATTAGTTCACAACTAACATCAGAACAGGATTTGAGTTCAATCCCAACAAACGAACCAACATTATTTAATAAAACAGTGTTAAATAATAATATATAAAATATAAACAAAAAAGAAAAAAAAAACTAAAATGAACCTCCACCATATCTGCATTTGAATAAATACCTAAAAATATCCATACAGTACTTTTTAAATATCGATACAGTATTGTGAAAGGAAATATTGTGATATATTGCAGAACTGATATTTTCTAACAGCCCCACCTGACGCACTGAGCTCCATCATTGGTCTTTACACGCTTCAGGTGGAAAATAAAAGGTGGGAAAGCAGCAGGTTTTTATTTGGCCCTTTTTGTTGCGGTGCTGTTGGGTCATAGATGAACCCTCTGATGTCACCTGTTGGTTTGTGTGATGCAGAAGCGCTGCTGTGTTGCACCAGTCGGAGATAGAACACTAACTCACACCGCCTCATCTCTCACTGCTGGATCTCACTTCATTTTCATTCTCTTCTCTGTGTTTGAGAATGTCATAAGCAGTGGAATAAGCATCCGAGCTTAGACTGGTCCAAATGATGTCACTGGACTGAATATTAAAGGTGGGGTGTGAGATGTTTTCCTTCAGCATTTTTTACTCTATTGCTTAAAATCCTCTTCACACCCCGATTACAACCAATTAATTAAATCCTCTAACACAGAAATAAAAAAATGTAGTCACCTGTGGAACGGACAGGACTTAAAAAACACCATCCAATCATTTTAAGCGCCCAGGCGTGGCTTCGGGGGACGTCTGAAGAAAGGGTTTTGGACTTTTGAACTGAGTTTTTTCAAAATGGAGCTGCTTGAACCGTTTTTCTAAGATCTCCTTCCCCCCTTTAATGCCTGAAGGTTCAAACATATTTGACAGAGGACACAGGACACAAAAGGGGTCAAATTTAAGGCTGGATTCACACCTACTTAGTTGGGTCTGTTTAAAACGGACCAGAGTTTGTTTCCCTGGAAAGTCTGGGTGTTTTTTTAGGTGTGAATACAAACACACAAACTGATTCCAATCAAATCAGCGGACCCAGACGACCTAAAAGAGGTGGTCCTGCTTCCAAACGGATTCTGGGCCGATTCACTTCTGATGTGAAGAGAACCAGCCTTGAGCGGAAACAAACCAAGGAACCATGAGTCTTTTTGTACTTGACGAGCCACCGTAGCTGCTGGAAGTAGCCGAGCCTCATGGACGGTCACCTGTGAAATGTCTTTTTCTCATGTTTAGTCACTTTCCTTAAACCATCTGCTCACAAAACAACAACACACTGACCTCACATCATCCCACCGTCCACCATCCAGCCGTCATCAGTGGACAGTTTGGGGTCTTTAGGGCTAAAGGGGGTCTAAAGGTAACTCTTAAACCCTTAAATCTCACCTTATACTGGACTCGATGGACATACACAGTCAGACAGTGGACCATCAGAGTCTGAGCCTCAGTCTGATCAGATTCAGCAGAAGCGTGGGTCTATCTGCTGTTCCCTGGTTGAATCAGACCTGAAATAAAGCAGACTGAAGCCTGTCTCAGCTCTGATGTGTTCCAGGTCCGGTTTAATCCACTTTAACAGGATATCAGCTCTCCCAGATCTGCCTAATGTTCCTGCAGCTACACCTGAAAGTGCATTACCGTCCTCTGGTTCTGCTCCACCTCACATCTGCGCTTTAACCCCGGTCAAACGGCCTGGCTGGGTCGGGTCTTTTAGTCCAGTCATCATTTTTTCATGAGTTTCTTTTGTTTTTTTTTCTGTTAACCCTTTCAGACCTGAGGCACCTTAGAAAACACACTCAAGATGCTAACGGTTAAAGGTGAACTCACTTTATTAACCCTGGAGGGAAATTCAGTCTGTGTATTTACCACTTGGTTTATGTTCACTGCATGAACACGTGTGGAAAATAGACGCAGAGTCGACACGAGAGTACATGTGATGCGTTTATACTCCGGGTGGCGTCTGTTCCCAAACTGCAGGGGGCAGTGTGCCACAAACACACGTCTGTCACAGTAAAAAACTAGAGAAGAAGAAAATTATCAATAAACTTACGTCCTCCGGAGGGAAATGTGTGTGTGTTTCTGTGTGTTTAATAAAATTCCAGATCCAGCTCAACTCTCTCATTGGTCTGTGGGATGTTTGGCCCCTCCCCCCTGGGTCTCCACTCCTCCTTTAACGGTCTTTTTTGCCTTCACATCTCTGTCCTGAATGTTCTTCCAGGTTTTTTTTGCCCATTCCTCCTCTTTGCCGACTGTCGCTGCAGTTTCCCTCCATGAACTGCTCACCGCTCGGCTGTCTTCTGCTGTTGTGTCCAGTTTGGAATCTGACCTGAGATCCAGTTTACAAGCAAACATTTTCCAGCACAAAAAGGAAGCATTCCATAGAGTTTTAGGTGATATTTGTTGGCAACAACAGGGTCAGTTAACCCAAGCAAAAGAAACAGAGGATTACAGTTCAGTTTGGCATCAAATATTTGTTCCATTTCCTGACCAATCATCTGCCAAAAATACTGCACTTTTAAACCACAGCAAAAGCAGTGTGTGAGGGCACCGGTCTGAACTGTACACTTCAAGCAGAGTGGGAGGAGTCTGGCTTCAATTTGTGGCATAAATGAGGAGAAATGTGCGCCCTGTGAAGAAGCATTAGCTCAGTTACTTTTACTCGATTACAAACACATGACGTTTTTCCATGAGCCCAAACCTTTCCCCAGTCATCCTCAGTAATAACACGGTCCAGATCCTGCGCCCACATTTCCTTCAAGTGCAAAGTATTAAGTGTAGAGTACGCTTTAAGGACACTGTAGAATATTCTAACAGAGCTAACTGATTTGTTTCAGAAAATGTGTCTCTGTGTCTGAAATATCCTGAAGAATCCAGTCTGAGGCGTTCCTCCTGATGAAGCTCGGCTTGTGCTAGCCTATCTCCACATCTCCTTTGGCGATGCATTTTCCTGGTTGGCAAAGTTATTTTCAACCCGTGCAGCCACAGTGGCGAAGGTATTTTTTAATAAAATCAACCAACTTCCATCTGTGATCGAAAATGTCCGAGCGACAACCGAGGAAAAGAACAAATGTGGTCTCCACTACTGAAGAGCGCTGCCCACAGAGATCCAACTCACCCCAACGTTTCCAATTCTTTATGAATTCACACAGAGGGGTACGGAGCGGTGCAGACCACCACCAGTGGAAGTGAAAACCAAACTTCTGTTTCATTTGTCTTTTCTCTTCCTGCTGAAGCTAAACTTTTAAACCTTACCAGAGAAAACGCTGCAGCATTAGTATCACAGTAGTGTTCCTCTGTCGTCTACAGGTTTGTTGTTACTGACTTTCTTCTTCTTCTTCTTCTTCTTCATTAAACTTTCCTCTTCTTCGTGGTATTTGTCCAGTATGGTTCATTCAGAGCGGCGCCCCCTGGTGGATTAACTGACAAATTAATGGACCCAGACTGGCCCCAGACTGGACCAGACTGGACCAGACTGGCCCCAGACTGGACCCAGACTGGCCCCAGACTGGACCAGACTGGACCAGACTGGACCCAGACTGGACCAGACTGGACCCAGACTGGACCCAGACTGGACCAGGCTGGACCAGACTGGACCAGACTGGACCCAGACTGGACCAGACTGGACCAGACTGGACCCAGACTGGACCCAGACTGGACCAGACTGGACCAGACTGGACCCAGACTGGACCCAGACTGGACCAGACTGGACCAGACTGGACCCAGACTGGACCCAGACTGGACCAGACTGGACCAGACTGGACCAGACTGGACCCAGACTGGACCAGACTGGACCAGACTGGACCAGACTGGCCCCAGACTGGACCAGACTGGACCAGACTGGCTGTGGCTGTTTGTGGCTCCACTCATTTCTACTCGTGTAGCCACAGAGGCTGGATCTTTCATTTTCCGAGCGCAGGCACAGTGAAGTCCCTCACCTGAAGGTACTGGTCAGAATCCCTCCTTGGAATATCATATTTCTCAATTAATTGATCAAAAGACATGAGAGTAGGTCCCTCAAAGAAGTCCTGTCATTTAGATAAACCTTTTTGTACCCAGTTAAGAACCCTGTTGTCTGTACAAACTCCAGTCTGATTTTTGGACAGAACATTATTATTTTTCATCTGTGCACCCTTCCTGTTACCCTGGGTTGTGATCAGGTCGTGCTTTGTCTGTGAACATGGTCTGTTCGTTCTGGAGGGTGAAGAGTCCGACTCACCGACCAACAGACACACGAAGGCAGATGTTTGAGGTGGAAACACGGTGAGCGTCACACCTATAGTCTACGAGTGTTCAGTCCAGAAGCCCATGACAGCAGCAGAGGAAAGGCACAGAGCTGGAACAGACATGGGGCTCCGCTGTGTCCTCGTCCTCCTCTCTCCTCTTGTACCTTTCACACCTCCACGTCTTGACTGACGCCCGTCACACTCTTCATCCCGCCCTCCTCCTCCTCGTCTGTCTGGGTCTGAGCCCCAGAGACGCCGGCGTCCTGGTCCCGATGGGAGCGTGTGGATGAATGAATATTAAAGTCCAGCCTCTGCAGGTCCCACTGCACTTCTACAGGTCGAGTCTGGACACATCAACCAAACTGGAGGTTTTAGTGTCAGAAACGTAGGAATTTGAACAATAATAATTATTATTTAGACAAGCTTTCAGAGGATGGATTTATCCTTTTGATTTATTTTATGAAACTATTCTTATGTGGTTTTATTGCACCCATTTTATGTGCAGCACTTTGTGATTTTTTTCTGTGAAAAGTGCTTTATAAATACACTTTACTTGCTCACTTAACCTCCTCAGACCCAGCTATGGGTTTTCTGTCCACATTTGTGGACAACAGTTTCACAACTTTATACAAAAAAAAAGAAAAGAAAACTGTCCACCACAAAGGACATTCCATAAAAATATTAAAAACTGCATCTGAAAAAACTGTTGCATCATGATGTTTCCAATATACGCCCTGATTTAATAAAAAGCAAAAAAAGCTGCTACTGTGCTGACATTTCCTGGGTCTGAGGAGGATAATAAATAATAATAGTAATAATAATACAATCGCAAAAATCACACCCGCAAATGGGCTAAGAGCCGACGTCGTATTAGAGCCACATATGAAAATAAAAACAGCTGTCATTACGAGAATAAAGTCATAAAACATTGAGATAAAACCTGTCATTTTAAGAGAATAAAGTCGAATACAAACAATAGTCATAATTTTACAAGAATGAAGCTGTAATATTATGAAAATAATGTTGTCATATTTTGAGTATAATGTTGTAATTTAAAAACAGGCGGGAAAAATATAATTTACCAGAATAAAGTCGTACCCACTCGTCTCATAACGGAGAACTTAGAACATTTTGTGAGGTTCTACTTTCATTTGGGGTTTACGCACAAGGCCAAATACTGAGCCTATTAGCCCCGCCCACCAAATACTGAGCCTAATAGCCCCACCCACCGAATACTGAGCCTATTAGCCCCGCCCACCAAATACTGAGCCTAATAGCCCCACCTACCAAATACTGAGCCTATTAGCCCCGCCCACTAAATACTGAGCCTATTAACTCCGCCCACCATCAACACATTAGCATTAGTCGTCTGCTCCAACAGAAGTGAAAGTTGCTTCTTTGCTTGTTGCCTTCACTGTAAACAGAAACTCTGCCATCAACAAGGGCTAAGACTTACAATTTATAACTTATGACTTTTTATCACACTATTGCGAATTTATTTTCATATTACGATTTTAATCTCATAAAAGTACATTATTTTCATTAAAATATGATTTTTTAATTCTACGACTTTATTCTCATAATATTACGACTTGATTCTTGAAATATTCCGACTTTATTCTCGTAGTGACGTGTTTTTATTTTTTCCGTGCGGCCCTAATACGCTGTCGTTCTAAGAAGATAAAAAGATCATACAGTTCTTTGACTCCAGGCTGTTTCCCACTGTATTAAAAGTGCTGCTGTTTGTTTTTTCCATTTCTATCAAATGCATCCTTTTATCTGTTTGGTAATAATGATAACAGTCTTTATTTCAATAGCACATTTCATGCATAAATTGCTTCACATAAAGTAAAAGTTTATGCGGCTGCACTCCACTTCACCCTGATATCACGGCATTTGTCACATGGACATAAAACTAAATGAAAAGACGACAGGAATGAGTTCGTACTGGAGGGTTTTCACTGCGTTATAAGCATCGAAATTAAAGCAGAAACAAACAGAGCACTGGAACTAAGGCTGTGTGTTTAAGCAGTGATATTTAGCTTTTAAAATGGAATTCTTCATTTTCTTCATTATTTTCTTCAGTATTTTTCACAATTGGTTTTTGGTCACAATTCAAAAGTTGTTCATTTTTGTATGATTTTTAAAATTCCAGCCACTAACATCAGCACACTGTATTTATTATTATTATTATTATTATTATTATTATTATTATTTTATTATTATTATTATTTTTTATTTTTCTTTATTTCTTTTTTCATTTATTATTATTATTATTATTATTATTATTTTATTTAATTTTTTAAAAAAATGTTTCTTTATTTCTTTTTTCATTTCTTCTTCTTCTTCTTCTTCTTCTTCTTCTTCTTATTATTATTATTATTATTATTATTATTATTATTATTTTTGAATCAGCACATTGTAAATAATATTAAATTCCTACACTAATACCATTCGACCAAGTGAGTAAAAAATGCGCTGTGACACATTTTAACATTTAACATTTGATATAGCACAAAATACACAGTAATGCATATAAATCATTGTTGCTGTTAATTATTGACAAATGCCAGGATGAAAAAAAGCAATACAATTTTTATGCAGAACATTGGAAAAACTGTTTTTTGTGTTTTTGTTTGTTTTGTTTTTTTTAATGAAAAAATATGATGTTATTGAGTGTTTTTTTATGTGTATGTTTAGTTGATAAAATACAAAAAAAAAAAAAAAAAAAAGAATAAAGTGTATAAAAATCATTTTAACATAACTACCCCACTGTGCAGATTATGTACTTTTGGTGATTAGCGTATGGGGGGGGGGGTTAACTATGTTCATTTATTTCTGTTTTTCATCTGAAAATCACTTTGTTCTGACAATGATTAGTCTAATTCAGCTTTTATCAGAGCTTCTATTCAGCTGTTTTTTTTTTATTATTATTGTTGAACTTTGATGGGATAGACAGAACATGTGAGTGACTGCAGTGAAGGCGGACCTTAAAAGTCAACAGTCAGTTTGGAGACAAAAGAGCAGACGGACAAAGAGCCGTAATTAACGGGACGAGGCGGCCATCGGACCAATCCCATCAGGTCGCCTCGCTGCGGGTCAAACCTCGTCCTCCGTCTTCAGTCGCAGAAATCCACCAAACAAAAATCCAATTGGGCCGATAATCTAATCCGATCTGAGCCGTGGTGTTGTGGGGGCCTAATGAGGAGCGTTTCCACTCTGAATAGAACCGCCGCTCAATAGAAAATGAGATTTTCCCGGCTGGAGACGGCGCTGAAAAGCCCCGCCCGCCGCCGCCGCCTAGATAAGATTGAAGTCGCCAAAGATTAGCGAGGGCCGGGCTCTGCGAACAACACCAGTGCAGACTAATAACCCCGTTCAGAAGGACCCGGATCGGAGCGGCCCACTTCCCCTGCAGCCGTATCACTTCTGCACTTGGACGGAAACTTGGCTGCCGACTGCGCGCCGCTACCCAGTTTTCTCCCATGATGCACCTGGCTGACGTCCATGTAGGTTCATCTTTAACCCTGTGGTGGTTCCACAGCGTGTGCACGTGGGAGTGGGAGATGAGACACGACCGACGACCTCCGCTCCGAAATAACGAGCACTTTATCGCAGTTTTTGTGTAAACTTTTCACAAACAGCGGCTGCAGATCAACATGAGCCAATCAGAAAACGAACAGAGCGACCGATGGGGCCGAGGAGGAGGTGGGCGGAGCCGAGGACGCCCTGACGGGGGAAGCGCTGGATTATGTCTGCCCCCCACAGCCCAGCACCGCTCACTTCCTTCTCCTCCACATGCACAAACGGTGGTGTCGCCACAAACGACCTGCATCTGGACTGGAGTGTTCAGATGTTTACCTGGAGTTCACACTTCGACATGTTCTACAGACGCTGCAGCGCCCAAAAAAACAACCACAGTCAGCTGTCACAACACACCTCACCAATTATATACATACTGTACTGTACTACAGTATATATACTATTTGTATCATACAATAATATATATAGTGTACTGTATATACTACACTATAATATATATACTGTACTGTATTATAATGTACTGTACTGTATATAATGTAGGTAAAGGGTGGTCATGGCTCAGTTGGTAGAGCGGGTCGTCCAATAACTGAAGGGTTGGCGGTTCGAATCCCGCTCTGTCCTAGTCAGTCCATTGTGTCCTTGGGCAAGACACTTCACCCTCCTTACCCCCAGTGCCACCCACACTGGTGTATGAATGCTTGGTGGTGGTCAGAGGGGCCGTAGGCACAAAATGGCAGCCACGCTTCTGTCAGTCTGCCCCAGGGCAGCTGTGGCTACAGATGTAGTTTACTACCACCAGAGGGAGAATGTGAGAGCGAATGAATAATGGGTCAATAATGTAAAGCGCTTTGGGTGTCTAGAAAGGCGCTATATAAATCCAATCCATTATTATATATATATATATATATATATATATATATATATATATATATATATATATATATATATACTACACTATAATATATATACTGTACTGTACTACAATATATATACTATTTGTATTATACAAATATATATATATATATATATATATATATATATATATATATATGTATATATGTATATACAGTATACTAGACTGTACTATAGTATAATATATGATGATAACTGTCATCTGATACTCTGAATACAAATACTGTACTATATTATATACAGACCTGATCAAAATCTTAAGACCAGTTGAAAAATAGCTAGAATTTACCAAAAACAAAAAACGAATTCAAAGACCTCGTCTCCTACAGAAGAAGAGAGAAGAGTTTTAAAAGAAAAATAAGGCAGTATGTGTGGACACACCAGGAAACTGAATCATTTTTAATTTAGTACAAGACAGAGGGGTAATATATAATAATAATGAATATATCTGTAAATAAACGCAATATTTATGTTCGTTGCCATGTTTATGGAATGACTTCTCATGTCATGTTATGATAATAAATGAACAAATCATCGCATTTGGGATTTAATGGAAAAACTGACATTACACACTTCTGTTTTTTCAACATTTAGTAAATATCAGTAAAGTTTTGTCCAATGGAAAAGTGACTTTTGTCTCATTCAGTGACTTTAAACAGTAAAAATAATACTTCTACTGCTGGATCTGCTTAGTGTTAGCTTAGCGCTGTTAGCTTAGCGCTGTTAGCTTAGCGCTGTTAGCTTGGCGCTGCAGAGTTTGTCTCATTGATCTGCAGTTTTCTTAAATTCTTCCGGACATACGCTGGTCTCAGACTGTTGGACTGGTTCATACATGTGTACAGTTTAGTGCTTGTTGTTTGAGTCGTCTTCTCTTTTCTGATAATTGGTTTGTTGAGCTTTCAGCTGATCTTCTACTGGTTACATGGATGTATAGAATATGTGTATATTGGTACAAGTGCCACCTAGTGTTGCCATGGCAACACAGACAGTATGGTGGTTGCTCTAGGCCCCCGGGTGGAGGAGAACCTGGCTTAAGGGGAACTGCACACTCGTCAACCCAAACGGTTCCTAATTAGTTCAGTATCACCTAAAGACCTTTGCAAATGAAAAGTTATTAAAATGGATGGTGTTGCCATGGCGACGTGTAGAAGTTTGATTATTTTCCAATATCACCTATCATCTGGATTTGATTGATTGTCCTCTTTATGAACCACAGAGTCTAGGTCCAGATGGAGCGCCCCCCCCCCCCCCCCCCCATGGCCTATATATTGTATAAAATTGTGTTTTATATGAAATTGTACCCCTGCCATGTATAAAGGTATCATGTTATTGTGTTTGAATTAATTATTCATTAGCCCAGTAAATTAGAAAAACTATAACGCATGGGAAACTTCCAGTGCAAGCTATTAAATAATACACAGGTTCATATATTCATGGTTTTATGTTGAACATGTGCAGGCTACAAATTATTTAATGAAAATTGCCCAATTAACCACAACCCGACCCCCTACCCTAAACCCAACAGGAAGTTGGACTAAATTAGCATTTTTTGTCCCATTTTCATTATCTTTTGTTTGTGTTTTGCTACAAAAGGATATCTGTAGCTTGGTGTTGGTCTCAGCCATCACATAGTCGCCACAGGATCAACATGTGAGCAGATGCCAGGCCTGAGGACGTCTCCAAACCCCTCTGCTTTAAAGTGAACGGTCAAGTCATCAGTGTTTCCAGGTTGAACCCTTTAACCCCTGACGTGTCTGTGGTGAGCGTTCTAAATGTAGGACTTATTTAAATATTCCTACAAATTCAACCGTTTGCTCAATAGGAACCATTTCAAATCATGCTGATAGAATAGACCTTGTTCTTTCCATAGACATCTGAGCATGCTCAGTGCACCCCCCATCCCCTGTTGAATGGGGGGTAAAACACAGAGCAGTGAGTGAGACTGACTCACTGTAAAAAGAGACAGTTTGGGCTTTTGTTTTGGTTTTTTATTTACACCCTTTTCCTTGTGGTTTTTTGTTTTTCCTGTTGTTTCCAGTGATGTGGTGATTTGGCTTGAATTTTTTTTTTTGCTGATGATGATGATTTCTTAAAAAAAAAAAAAAAAGAGCCCAAACATAAACTCCTGGGCCCAAATTCAACTCCTCGTTGTTCAGTGTGTTCCAGTTCACAGTTCATGTTCAACATCCTAAATCTGTTACTGATGTCCATTCTAGTGCCTTATTTAGTCCAAACCTGTCAAACTTCAGTTCCTCTCTTTTTCTTTTTCTGTTCTTCCACCTGTTTTGACCCTAAAACACACAGTCAAACAAAACCACTGAAGAAAAGGAACACAAACACATACAGCAGCTTTAATGAACCTGAAACAGACACAGATTCACAGCAGAACCTTTAGATGGAATCAACGCTCAGGGGTTAAAGGCCAGGTCATAAAATTAACTTTTCACCTCAGCTGCCATTGGCTCGTGAACCTCCAAAAAGTTACCGGCCAAAAATATTTGTCATCAGCCAAATTTAAAAATCATGCCTCATTTGACTTAAAATAATTATTGTACTTCTTTACAGTGAAAACCCAACTTGAGAGTGAATAACTCGGAAAATGGGGGGGGGGGTATCTCTGTAAGCACCTCCCTCTCTCTCTCTCTCTCTCTCTCTCTCTCTCTCTCTCTCTCTCTCTCTCCAGGTAAAGGTTAATATGTGAACCATAACCTGGAATCATGTCAATCAATCAAATTCAATCACTCAGTTATTATTTATATCGCACCAAACCATAACAACATTTATCTGATGATACTTTACATATAGAGCCGTTTGAAACCAGACTCTCAAGTAAATTTACAGACACCCAACAGAACCCTCTGAGGGGTTAAAGCTGGGCTGTCAAACTCCTGTTGGTTCAGTTCCACATTCAGCCCAGTTTGATCTGCAGTGGGCCGGACCAGTCAAATAATAACAGCGAAAACAGTTCAATTCTATTCTGATCAGGTTTACATCTGCAGAGTTTCCTTAAAAATCTGAATAACATGAACAACTTGAATTGTCTGAAGAAAAACAAGTGCAATTTTAACAATATTCTGCCTCGGTTTATCAGTTTATCATTTACACACGTGCGTTACAATCACACAAAATATTTAGTAACAGGCAGAATAATGGTCCAAATGGAATTTACTTAAAACCCCTTTAGCCCGATCAGCCCACCCGCGGGCCGCAAAAAATTATATTAATATTCATCTACCATAAAAATATAATAAATCAGGACAATGGATGTTTTTTTTCAACTTTTGCTCAAAGTTTAGTTAATAAAAGTACATCAAAAGTGTATTTTAGTGCAAACCTTAATGTTTAAACATGATTTTTAATCTTTGTGGGGTAAAATGTATGCTATTAAAAATCTCTGACACAAACAATTAATTTATGCATAGCATCGTCAATCCAGCCGAAAAAAAACAGGCGAGGATAAAAAATTCTAATTTCTCTTTTAGTTTGTTCCAGTTTACTCAGGTATAGTAATAGATACAATATTTTAGACAATGGGAATAGGTTCTGTGAGGTCTGTAAATGTCCACAGACACCAAGAACATCCAGATGAACCTTATTATTGTGAAGGAGTTCTTCATTTACTTTGGGTTTGTCTGTTTAGGGGTTTTTCCCCTGAAAATATGGTCAGGGTTTAACAGGTTAAGACATTTCTGTTTGTTCATATTTGTTCAGGTTATTCACATTTTTTTGTAAAAGTATAGTTTGGTAATGGAAACATTTTCATGTAATTTTACTTTTTTTACACCAAAAAAACAAAGGGAAAATTTGGGGTTGTCATTATTTACAAGTTATGATGATAATATTTGACTGGTTCTGACCCACTGGAAATCTAGTCGGACTGTATGTGTGTGTATGTGGAACCTGAATTAAAATGATTTTGACACCACTGATCGTTAATATCTTCAGTGTAATTTTTGCATTTCACAAATTCATCCCGCGGGCCAGATTGGACCCTTTGGCGGGCCGGATTTGGCCCCCGGGCCGCATGTTTGGCCCCTGTGGGTTAACGTGTTCGTTAGTGTTCTACATTAGACAGACTTCCAGTTCAAATGAACCTGTTGGTGCGTCTTCTGTTTCCATGGGCCTGAACAGCAGCTGTCCTCTGATAAATGTGTGCAGGAGCCGGCAGCTTCTCCAGTCCATCTTCTTCCTCTGCTGAAGTTTTTCCAGCTTCCTCCTCCTCTGATGCTGTTAATTCCTCAGATCTGTCCTTTTCTCTGACATTTGCACAAATGCTAAAGGGCCCGGGCTGTTTACCTTCCTCCATGATGGAGGACGACGAGCGCTCCACATATGAATTCAGCCCGGCTTCCCTCCTCGTCCATGAGCCCGGGGATGAAATCCATCTCTCTGTGATGAGACAATGATTTGCTGAGCTCCATTGTGGCTGCAGAGAGGCAGCAGAGGGGTGAATTTGCATGTAAATGCACGAGGAAATGATTCTGCAGCAGCAGCGAGGCATCGTGGCCCTTCTTTAGCTCCTGATGTGTTTTCTCTGATGCCACATAACGCATTCACACCAGAATAAATCACATTTACATTTTAGATATCGGCTCCATCTCAGGCGATGCTCGGACCGACGCGACCACAGAAACCAGCAACGATGAAGGAAACTCAATTTGAACAAAATTACAGATGTTACATGCTTTTACCTCTGGAACATTGGTTTATTGGCTTTGTTTGGATCATTTGTTTTTGTCTTTTTTGCTCTTGATGAATAAATTACATGATTTGTCATGTTGTTCTTTATACTTGTGTTTATGAACGTTGAAAAATGTTCCCTGAATGTACAATCTGAAGATGAATGAGTATCTACCGCCACACGAAATGTCAAAATGCAAAGGGGAACAATGACTAATGGCTTCAAAAATACTCTCCTGGATTTTCCCAGCAGTATTTTGTCTGATGTCATGCTTTCTCTTCATAATATCCACCATTAAATACACAAAAAGCCTGATGGTTCCACCTCAGATGATGTTCCAACAAAAAACAGAGGAAGAATCCCACACTGACACACATTTACCTCTTGATGATTTGTTTTTCAGTTATTTAGTTCAGATTCTGTCTTTCCTGTGTCGTGTTTCTTAAACCTGATGAACATTCACGAACAAACAACATGATTAGCGTCCTGCTTTTCTTTGTGTTTATGAAAATTGAAAAATGTTCCGGGGGTCCACCGTCGTGAGATAAACGAGGAGCTGCTTCAGGAATAAATGTCCAAATAGAGTAGAACAGTGACTAATGGTGTTAACCACAGTCCCATTAATTTCCCAGCAGTCTTTGGTGTCGTACGGTTAACAGAGCCACACCAGCCAACGCAGACAGAAAGAGACGCACCACCGCAGGGAATCCCAGTTCATCATCACACTAACGACATGGTATTTAATGTCACAGGTCACTTTTACTGTCATTTATCACCTGTATGGAAAAGAAAATGTCTGTTTATTGTTCAGTATCCAAGTCGTCTGGTGGATTCACTCCTCAATAAACCAGAGACCGGAGGTTATTTTAGGGTTTAGGGCAGTGTTTTTCACCCTAGGGGTCAAGACCCCACCTGGGGTCGCCTGAAATTTCTAGTAATTGATTAAAAATAAAAAAATAAAAACTTGCAAATAAAAAATATATGGTGAGTTGAGAGAGACAATCACAAACATAAAAGACATGACAAACTGTGGTTGTGAAACTGCAGCACTGTGCTTCTGTTTATCTGTCTAATGTTCACTGTGGTCAGTTTCAGATGCTGCAGCTCTTTCATAATTCATAGTTTCAGTTCTAGTTTGTTCAGTATTAATTGTCCTCCTTGTAAATCCCAGCTGGACTGACTGGACAGATCCTGAGCCTTTGTGCAGTAATCTACACCTGGATTTACTGCCTCTGTCCACAATAATACACATTATATAGACTAAATGTCCTCTAACATTAACCTTTATGTGAAATATAGTATAACAAACTGTTACATGATCAAAAATAAATTAATTTTAGCAAAAAAAAAAAAAAAGTCTCTGTTTTGAATGTCTGGGGTCGCCAGAAATTTGTGATGTTAAAATGGGATCAGGAGACAAAAAAGGTTGGAAACCACTGGATTAGGGAATCAAACTGATGTGTTTATAAGATAAGATAAGATAAGATAAGATGAGATAAGTCTTTATTTGGGGAAATTTGAGGTTTACAGCAACAAAGTACAAGCACACAAGAGCAAAGAACAAGAGCAAAGAAGTGCAAATAAAAATAAACACAAACAAGAAAGTTCTATCCACTATTAGACTGTTTAGACTCCAGGAAACATTGTGGTTGGGTTCAAATATTATTAACCCTTTAACAGAGAATTAAGTAAACCCGCCGAGCACCGATGGAGGGTAGAAAATTAGTTTGGCATGTAAAACAAAAACACACACCCACTAATGGACGACAGAAAATGTTGAATTTCATTTGAGTTTTGGACCGTTTCTGCTCAGACATGAGGCTGATGATGTGGTGATCATCTGAGCCACAGTCCTGCACCGGGTCCAGTACCTGATGGGTAACCAGCAAAAACAGGGGGCGACGGGGACACCTGCACTTGGACGTCCAGAATGAAATGAGAGAGAGAGAGAGAGAGAGAGAGAGAGAGAGAGAGAGAGAGAGAGAGAGAGAAAGGGTACTTACGGAGAGCCAGTAGAGGACCTTTTTTTATTCATGGCACTTCCTTTTCCATTCATTTTTATTAATTTTACTTGTTATTTTATTTGTTTGTGCTCATTCTGTTGCCTATTTTATTATTTTTTCTTCAATTTTGGTCAGTTTGTGGCTGATTTTCATCATGTTACTTATTTTGTTGATTTATTAATCATTTTTGTTCATTTTATTGATCATTTTGTCTGTTTTTGTTAATTTTATTTATATTTTTTGGGCTGTTTTTGTTCATTATATTGATCATTTTGGCTGTTTTGTTCATTTTATTGATCATTTTGGCTGTTTTTGTTCATTTTATTGATCATTTTGGCAGCTTTTGTTCATTTTATTGATCATTTTGGCTGTTTTTGTTCATTTCATTGATCATTTTGGCTGTTTTGTTCATTTTATTGATCATTTTGGCTGTTTTTGTTCATTTTATTGATCATTTTGGCTGTTTTTGTTCATTTTATTGATCATTTTGGCAGCTTTTGTTCATTTTATTGATCATTGTGGCTGTTTTTGTTCATTTCATTGATCATTTTGGCTGCTTTTGTTCATTTTATTGATCATTTTGGCTGTTTTTGTTCATTTTATTGATCATTTTGGCTGTTTTTGTTCATTTTATTGATCATTTTGGCTGTTTTTGTTCATTTTATTGATCATTTTGGCAGCTTTTGTTCATTTTATTGATCATTTTGGCTGTTTTTGTTCATTTCATTGATCATTTTGGCTGCTTTTGTTCATTTTACTGATCATTTTGGCTGTTTTTGTTCATTTTATTGATCATTTTGGCTGTTTTTGTTCATTTTATTGATCATTTTGGCAGCTTTTGTTCATTTTATTGATAATTTTGGCTGTTTTTGTTCATTTCATTGATCATTTTGGCTGTTTTTGTTCATTTTATTGATCATTTTGGCTGTTTTTGTTCATTTTATTGATCATTTTGGCTGTTTTTGTTCATTTTATTGATCATTTTGGCAGCTTTTGTTCATTTTATTGATCATTGTGGCTGTTTTTGTTCATTTCATTGATCATTTTGGCTGCTTTTGTTCATTTTATTGATCATTTTGGCTGTTTTTGTTCATTTTATTGATCATTTTGGCTGTTTTTGTTCATTTTATTGATCATTTTGGCTGTTTTTGTTCATTTTATTGATCATTTTGGCAGCTTTTGTTCATTTTATTGATCATTTTGGCTGTTTTTGTTCATTTCATTGATCATTTTGGCTGCTTTTGTTCATTTCATTGATCATTTTGGCTGCTTTTGTTCATTTTATTGATCATTTTGGCTGTTTTTGTTCATTTTATTGATCATTTTGGCTGTTTTTGTTCATTTCATTGATCATTTTGGCTGCTTTTGTTCATTTTATTGATCATTTTGGCTGTTTTTGTTCATTTTATTGATCATTTTGGCTGTTTTTGTTCATTTCATTGATCATTTTGGCTGTTTTTGTTCATTTCATTGATCATTTTGGCTGCTTTTGTTCATTTTATTGATCATTTTGGCTGTTTTTGTACATTTTATTGATCATTTTGGCTGTTTTTGTTCATTTCATTGATCATTTTGGCTGCTTTTGTTCATTTTATTGATCATTTTGGCTGTTTTTGTACATTTTATTGATCATTTTGGCTGTTTTTGTTCATTTCATTGATCATTTTGGCTGTTTTTGTTCATTATATTGATCATTTTGGCTGTTTTTGTTCATTTCATTGATCATTTTGGCGGCTTTTGTTCACTTTATTGCTTATTTTATTCTTTTTCACTTCACTTTAGTCTACATTTTGCTTGTTTTTTTTCCCACAATATTCATCATTGAACATAAACTCAGTGTGCCCATCCACTGTCATTGATCCAACTCCATGGGTTTTACTGATGAATAAATGTTGTAGGAGATGACAGTGTTTCCATGGTAACTACGGAGCCTCTAAACGTCCAAATGGGTCATATCTGATGACCATGAAAAGATGAAGAACTGTATTTTACACCAATTATTGACATGGATTGATAGGATTAATGGGCCGACAGGTATTAAAGGGTTTGGATCAGTAGATGGTTTTGGTCGACAGTGGATGTTTGGGTGTTTGAGGGTTAATAATCGTAAACTGAGAGGATGGATGCTGGAACATTAGTGTACTTCATGCACTATACATGCTCTCCACATGGTAAAGACTCCACTGTGAACTCCAGCAGAGACAGGAAACCATCCTCCTGCAGGAATAAACACTGAACTCTGCTGAGAAGGTCAGACATGTGACAGGCTTCTGTTAAAGCCCCTGTGTCAATGTTTAATTACACCACAATTACACGCATCAAGCCAAACAGCTCCATCAAGGACTGCCACGGGATAATCAATGCTTTCTGTACACTCTCCACTGGTTCGGGGGGGTCGCGCTGCTATTTACAGGCAAAAAGGAAGAATACATGGCATCTAAAGGGGAGGGGAAAGAAGACAGCATGAAGGGAAAATCCTTTGACATGTCCCTAAAATGTCTGAGCGCCTCAGTCGGTAATTACCCGCATTTTCCATATTCATTTCTGTATTAATTCACCTTAATGCCAAAATATTACAGCCCTAATCTTGTGCAAATACCTACCTGTCATGGCAGACTCGATTACCACAGCGAGTCGAGGGGAGGTGGAGAAACGCAGCTGCCATGTCGATTATGGAAACTCGGCGGAGTTGTGAATCCTACTGGAGATTCCCACGGTTCGGTAAAAAAAAAAAAAAGAAACATTCATCTGACGGAGGTGAGAGACGAGCTTCCATGCACCACAAACCTGAGCAGCTTAGTGCCAAAACGTATTCCAACTCACCGGGGGATTTCTAGAGCGTTTCTGAAACTGGAGACAGCTTTTAAAGTGACGAGGACGACTACCCATAATGTGACTACAGATGTTTGCATTGGAACACTTTCAGTTGGATACTTGCGATAACACACGTAAAAAATAGTTCCAGTGTCCCTGTATGTCAGCGTCAGGTTCTGTCTGAATCAGCCCCAGTTGAATGTGTGAGGTGGTCAGGTTCTAGATGTTCGAGTTCTGTGGTCTGGATGCAGGAGATCAATCTGACAATTACAGATGGAATGATTATTGTCAGAGAAATAATCACAGTTTCACGATTACTATGATTATTTCAAACTGCTCTCATGAAATCGCGTTGTTTGTAACACCAGTTTATTGCATTTGGCGTGCTATACATACGCATTTTCATCCTTTTGTGTGTTATTTAACGCCATTTGGTGGCGTGTCAATGCGCTAGCCGCTAACCGGGCTAACTGCACTAATTGGTAATCGCGCTAATTACTAACCCTAACCCTACACCTAATCGCTAACCCTAAACCTAACCCTAATCCTACCCTAAACCTAACCCTTAGCGCTAATCATGCTAGCCGCTAATTGAACTCATCACTAACCCTAAACCTACCCTAACCCTAAACCTAAGCGCTAATCATGCTAACCGCTAATTGCACTCATCGCTAACCCTAAACCTACCCTAACCCTAACCACTAATTGTGCTAATGGTGTTTTATATACACGCTGAAAGGTTATAATGTGTACAGATAACACACCAAATAAAAGTGGTGTGTTATCTGTACACAATTCATGACACCACAATGATTGTGTTGTACAAATTCATTTCCCAGCAGTACTTGATCAGCACATCACACCTGTTCTTAAATCCTTGCACTGGTTACCCATTAAAACAAGAATCCATTTCCAAATCCTGCTCCTGGTTTACAAAGCCCACATGGCCTTGGACCTCAGTCCATCACAGATCTGCTCATCACTTACATCCCAGCAAGAACACTTCCACTGTCAACAGGCAGTGGCAACGTACTGGTCCTTCACACCAGATCCAAGAAAAGGGGGGGCAGCTTTTAGTGTATATGCCCCACAGACCTGGAACACCCTGACTGGTACAGCTGGACAGGACACATCAGTAGATATTTTTAAGAAACAATTGAAAAATGTAGCTTTTTTCAACCGTGTTCCATTGAGCTGTGTGTATGTGCGCATGTGTGAGTGTAAGTGTGTGCACATATGATTGTTTACTTGAACTTGCACTCTCTTTTTACGATTGTTTTTTACTGTAGTTGTATTATATACCTGTTGTGAAGCACATTGAGTCTGCCTTTATAAATAAAGTTGAACTGAACTGACTACTTATTAGGGCTGTCACTACTTATTCCAACTTCAAACATTTGTTCAAGCATGAGATAAAAAGTTGGAATTGAAAGTGTAATTAGCTGTTGGGATGTAGGCAGCAGTCTGTACATGTGCATCAGATTATTTTATGCAGTTCACCTTGTGATCAACCAGAGTGTATTTACTGTCGAACCCTCCTGAAGCTTGGATGACAGTCTGAACTGCAGAAGAACAGCCTTACTCTTACAGTAAGGCCATTACTACATTACCATTACTACACAGAACCAAAACTACGCAGACAGATTGGTGTGAATGGGTTGGACAATGGTAGCCTGAAGCTGTGTAGGTGACGGTAGTGAGCGCAAACTCTATGGAAACGAAAGTGAGCTCGCACCGAAAATATATTAACGGTCAGGACAAGCTTGTGTAATGTTGCTTTCGTTCTGTGTGGGAAGCACATATTGAAGTGTCTTTGGTTCTGCTCTTAATCTTCTGTACTTTATGACATGGTTTTTGGCAGCCTTGACAATTAACATCACGATTAATCATAACACCATGACATCGTTACAACCCTTCTCCCAACAAAAGTGGGCGGGACTTTCACTGGAGGAGAACTCAACTAATTCAATCAAAGTCCATATATGACTTCTATCAGTGATCAATAGGAACTAGACTGAAATGTAGAACCATTTACATGTTATACACCATCAAAATTCTCCACCATTAGTAGGAAAGGAACATTTGTTGAAATCTAGACATTGTTGACCTTGAGTTCGACCCTTCAAGGTCACTCAAGGTCAAAGGTCATGGACCCAAATGAAAGTCCATATATGACTTCCTATCAGTGATCAATAGGAACTATATTGATATCTAATCGTTTACATGTTCTAAACCATCAAAATACGGATCATTTGTAAAATCAAATTTTTAATGTTTAAAAAATTTGTCAAAAAAATAAAAAATAAAAAAATCGGACCAATGGTCCTGTATCTTAGCGTCCAAATTCAAAGCTTAGGTAAATGTATCCAGATCCATTTATTCTCCCCCAGTTCTGTGTATTTATTCTATTACAGAAATAGTCCATGTTTTGGTCATATTCCAATCAGATCTGTAAAAAATTCAAATTCACACTCGATATCATTGATACTGATTTATTGGATCAATCCACTTCCTGTCTGTTAGAATGGGAACATTTGTCAAAGTCACACTTAAATCCAGAATCAGATCCAGATTCAAATAATTTCAATCCCTTGTGTTGACATCATCATACAGAAGCTGTATACCAAGTCTGAAGTCAATCAGAACTGGAGTTTGGGAGAAAAAGACGATTGAAATGTTTTCCCATAAGAGCCCATGTTAAATTTTGCGTCAGTTCCAGATCCAGAAGAAGATCCTGATCAGCATGTGGACATTATGTTTGGGTCATCTCCCCATCAGGGCTGGACTGGAGACATTTACACTGGAGATCATTTAGATTTACTGAGTTATTGCATCCATCCACTTCCTATCTCTGATAATGGGGACAGTTTTCAAAGTGGCACCAAATCCAGAATCAGATCCAGATCCAAATAATTTCACTAACTTTTGTTGACATCATCATAAAGAAGCTGTATACCAAGTTTGAAGTCAATCGGAATTGTAGTTTTGGAGAAGAAGACAATTGAAATTTTTGTAACGGACGACAGACGACGACAGATGACGCTGGATGACGACAATAATTTACGACCTGTCGACCGGTAAGCTAATAAAAAAAAAATAAAATAAAAAAATCTCAACATAGCAAACAAACTTTGTAGACATTTACAAAGTTTTGTTCACATTTATGTGGATGAGGCATCCATGTTTGGGTGGAGTTAATGTCTATATTTAGATGGAGGAGGTATTTAGATTGAAGTCTATATTTGGTTTATATTATGCATCTATCTATCTATCTATCTATCTATCTGTCTGTCTGTCTGTCTGTCTGTCTGTCTGTCTGTCTGTCTATCTGTCTGTCTGTCTATCTGTCTGTCTGTCTGTCTGTCTGTCTGTCTGCCTGTCTATCTATCTATCTATCTATCTATCTATCTATCTATCTATCTATCTAGTGTGGTTCCGTTCAGATGTTGAGTCAAGTCCATTTAGCTGGAGCAGACTATATTTAGGTGGAGGAGAAGTCTGTATTTACTTGTGGGAAACCTCCATATTTAGGGGCAGGTGGTGTCTATGTTTAAATGGAGGCGGCATTATCATCAGGTGGAGTTGACAGTAGGCCCATAGGGGTGGAGGAGGCGTCCACATGAAGTCTAGTTGTAGTTTTTGGGTCAGATTTTAGTCCTGACAAACATCCACTGACGACAAACTGAAATGCAGATAACGAGGTGTTGATTCCATCTGTGGGAAAGATAATCAGGCATGTGTTATCAGGAGGTTAAGAGGCTTTGGAGTTTGTGAAAATGTGTTGGTGGATCCTGAACGAGAACATCCTGACGTCTGGAGGAGAGGTCAGCGATGAGTTCAAGGCCCAAGTAAGAAGGAAAGGTTGAGTTATACGAGTTCTACAGCGCTCGGATGTTCATGCAAAGGTCAGTTCAACTAAGTTTATTTATTCAGACTCCAATCACTGTTTCCACTTCACAATAAGACTGAGAAACAAGCCCAGTAAATCAAGAACATGGAAAGAATACTTCAGTTTTTGAAGAAACCCCCAGTAGAACCAGGCTCAGCGTTGGCGGCCATTCGGTCCAAACACAAGCACAAGAACATCAGTGAAAAAAAACCCAAAAACACATAGAAGTTAAAGGTTCTGTCATAGGATCAGTAAACATCTGCATTTTCAGACAAAAAGCTGAAACTGCATGAGGTTAGCAGTTACAGAATTCATAAAAAAAAACAAAACAAAGCATTGATTACTTATGTGTAATGTCAGGAGGGGAAAAATAATCCTAAAAAATGTTTTGGGTCATTTGAGATTGTTGATTCAAATCCAGGTTTTAATTGGATTTGAAAGTCACCTGTGAAGCAATGAGAGGATGATGTCATTTCTCAGGATCGCCCCTAGTGGTAGCATAGAATAAAAAGATCTGGGCCCAAAATGGACCCCTGAGGTACTCCACATTCAAGAGGGGCTGGTGCAGAGTTGGGGGACCGAATAGAACATTGAATGACCTCCGATAAGTAGGAGTGAAGTCACTGAACCTCTGAGGCTGATCTGAAGATCAACCTCAAGAAGACTGCGCAAAAGACTTTGTTTCATCTTGTTCTCCAGTGTACTTCTACTTCATCTTGTTCTTGAGTGTACTTCTACTTCATCTTGTTCTCCAGTGTACTTTTACTTCATCTTGTTCTCCAGTGTAGTTCTACTTCATCTTGTTCTCCAGTGTACTTTTACTTCATCTTGTTCTTGAGTGTACTGTTACTTCATCTTGTTCTTGAGTGTACTGTTACTTCATCTTGTTCTTGAGTGTACTTTTACTTCATCTTGTTCTCCTGTGTACTTTTACTTCATCTTGTTCTCCAGTGTAGTTCTACTTCATCTTGTTCTCCAGTGTACTTTTACTTCATCTTGTTCTTGAGTGTACTGTTACTTCATCTTGTTCTCCAGTGTACTTTTACTTCATCTTGTTCTCCAGTGTACTTTTACTTCATCTTGTTCTTGAGTGTACTTTTACTTCATCTTGTTCTCCTGTGTACTTTTACTTCATCTTGTTCTTAAGTGTACTTTTACTTCATCTTGTTCTTGAGTGTGCTTCTACTTCATCTTGTTCTCCAGTGTACTTTTACTTCATCTTGTTCTCCAGTGTACTTTTACTTCATCTTGTTCTCCTGTGTACTTTTACTTCATCTTGTTCTTGAGTGTACTTTTACTTCATCTTGTTCTTGAGTGTACTTCTACTTCATCTTGTTCTCCAGTGTACTTTTACTTCATCTTGTTCTTCAGTGTACTTTTACTTCATCTTGGCCTCCAGTGTACATTTACTATATCTTGTTCTCCTGTGTACTTTTACTTCATCTTGTTCTTGAGTGTACTTTTACTTCATCTTGTTCTCCAGTGCAGTTTTACGTAAATTTTTATTTTTAGAAATGTATAAGAACTGCGCAGCAGTCCGTCTGTTGCTACGGTAACTAGAGTTCATCAGTTTCTTCAGTTGTTGACGTTCATACATTCATTAAATTAACGGACAATTGTTGATTTTCTTTCATTCCAGTTAATTTGACAGAAATAAGCAGCATTTATTTGTGACGTTTACAGTTTATTCTGAGTGTAACGTGCTCATGAAAACACACACGTTGTATTAAATGAGAACAGCTCAGTTTGTTTATTTGCTTATTTCTGAAAAAATGAAAGTGTTTCTTGTGATTCTATTAAAATGGGTTGCGGTAGGTAACCTCGGGAAAACGTGGATCCCGTAGTGAGATGAGTTGAGAACCACTTCCTCTACAGGGTTTCAGTGCAGATGTTTTGTTTTGCATCCAAGTGAGATTTCCTGTGTTCTCATGTGAATTAAATGAACCAGAGTCTGAATCAACACAGGTCTGGAAACCCCACAAGACTCCGACTTCGCACAGTCTTAAACAGCTTTTAGCATTTTTCCACCGAACGCTGATTGAAATTCTAACCCAGACCTCAGTCATAACAGTGTTTGAAACTGTGTGTTATAGAACCGGACCAGACTGAGACCAAAATAGATGCCAAACAATCAGGACAGCGATGACCTTAATGGTAACAAAAGTCTGGATAACCTCGTCTGTTGGACATAAAAGGTTTCACAAAGAGAAGGGACGCGGACAGTTTACCATTAAACAACTAGAACCAGTGTCCCTGTACGTCAGCCTCTGCTCTATGGGGATCAATATCCAGCTGAATGTGTGAGGTTGTCAGGTTCTGTTCTCTGTTCCAGTCCTGGTTCTGTTCTGTGTTCCAGTCCTGTGGTCTGGATGCACATCAACCTAACTATAGAAGTGGGCGGGACTTTGACTGGAGGAGAACTCAACTCATCCAATCACAGTCCAGATATGACTTCTATCAGTGATCAATAGGAACTAGACTGATATCTGGAACCATTTGTAACCATGTTATAAACCAGTGAAATATGGACAATTGGAAGGCAAATTTTAAATATTAAAAAAATAAATAAATAAAAAAAAAAAACAACAACAAAAATAAAAAACCTACATTTCTGAACTGTGACGATACTTTGTAGATGTTGTTCCAAGGAAGCTCCATAAAAAAAATTAAATGAATCCAAAGACCAGTTTTGGAGAAGAGGGTTGTGGAAGTGTAGACACTGGTGACCTTGAGTTTGACCCTTCAAGGTATATGTGTGTATGTGTGTATCCATATATGTGTGTATGTGTATATGTATGTATTTGTGTATGTGTATATGTGTCTATTTGTGTATGTGTATATGTTTGTATGTGTGTATTTGTGTATCTATAAATGTGCGAATGTGTATATGTGTATATACACATTTATGTGTGTATATGTATATGTGCATATGTGTGTATCTGTATATGTGTGTATGTATGTGTGTATATGTGTATACGTATATGTGTGTATATGTATATGTGTGTATGTGTGTATATGTGTGTACATGTGTATATGTGTGTATCTGTATATGTGTACATGTGTATATGTGTGTATATGTGTATATGTGCATATGTGTGTATCTGTATATGTGTGTATGTATGTGTGTATATGTGTGTATATGTGTATATGTATATGTGTGTATATGTATATGTGTGTATGTGTGTATATGTGTGTACATGTGTATATGTGTGTATCTGTATATGTGTGTATATGTGTATATGTGTGTATATGTGTATATATATATGTGTGTGTGTACAGGACACACATGTCTCATTAAATACACAGCAGATGCATCTGTCAGAGTTTATCAGTTTTGTTGACAAACCCAGTTTTTCTGTAAATCTGCTTTTGTTGGACTGTTTTCTCTGTGCGCTGACAACAGGAAGGCGCTTATGAAGCTGTTTTTTGGTGGATGTGACCCTGAGGTCTGTTTGAAAGCTGCACTCAGCCGTCCATAGAAAACAGCGTCTCTTTCACAGAACAGAACCAGAGGAATATAAAAGTGTGAAAGCAGCTCCGGCTCCAGCGCTGTTGAATAAATGCAGGTGATTAGAGCGTGGGGGTGCAGGTGAGGGGCTCCGGTCCTGCCTGTTCGCTCCGCTTCCATCGGGTGATTGATCGATCAGATTGATGAGCCGGAATGATCGGCGGCCTGCCGTACGACGGGGCCAAACCGCCGTCTGATTAAGCAGCCGAATGGAGGACGGCCAACCGCGGCGCGCCTCTCCAGCAGCAGTTAAAGGCCTCTTATAGATTTTCCCAGCACGTCGTTACTCTTCAATCACTGAACTACTTCATCAAGAGGCATCAATCAGCGGCCGGCAGAGCGGACGGTAATTACAGGGGCCGCTTCCACGTGCTGATTTCTCCAGAGGTGGCGTCAGCGCTTCGGTCGCCAAACCCTCGGCCAATGACGGTTTGATCAGGTCGGAACTGGCAGCTCCTCAAAGCGACGGCGCTTCAGCTGCTGTCGCCGGCCAGGTGGTGTTTTTTTTTTTTTTTACGACGAGCTGAGCCGCCGCCAGCATCTGAGAGGAAAAGTGCATCCAGGCTGAAGTCATGGGATCAAACCCAAGCAGGGGTCAGAGGTCAAACTCCAACACTTGTCTGGTTCAGAGCCCGGGGCTGTAATTAAACCGCATACATTAACAACTGCCACGGCGTCTTCAAAGCATTTACTCCATGTTTTTACCTCGGTGGAATCCTTTAAATTTGCAGATCCCCTCTAGACATGTTGGAAACTAAACAGGCAACATCAAATAATAAGAAAGTCAAACCGTACAAATGGAGCTTTAATTTGCTAAGCTCTACAAACTACTGCATCCATCCATTCACATCAGATCAGAGAAACAGATCAAAACACCTGAAAAAAAACAAAAACAACAAGAATTCTGCTTTTACAAAACATGTCCAAATGAATATATAATAGAACAGCTGTGAACAGGTGTCCACTGGAGTGTCCACTGGAGTGTCCACTGGAGTGAACACTGGAGTGTCCACTGGAGTGAACACTGGAGTGTCCACTGGGCATTTAAAGGGTTAAACCAAAGCTAAATCACCTCCACTGCCCACTCACTCCTTTTTCCTGGAGTTTCCATCTAACTTTAACTTGCAGTTCCTCGTATCTTTTCAGAAAAAAAACCTTTTAAAGGATCGTAAATTGCGATTCCAGCTCTCGGGGTCACCACTGATCAACCCGTCATATGGTCGAAGGTGCGACGCCCATAGCTTAGCTCAGGAGGCTACGGAAAAAATAACCTACTGATGCCGCCATCCGTCATGTGACCCCTCCTGCCTGCTGCTGACAGTTTCCCAGAAGCCCCTGCTCTCAGAGTCCCGCCGAAGCTCCGTCACATCTGCTGATGTTAGCGACGACCGAGACCCAAGTCCTCCTCCGAAGTGGTCCTCGTCTCTCCATCAGGTCCACTCCCGAGGCTCGTCGCTACAGCTAATTAAATGTAGTGCACCCTCATTACCCAGAATCCCCTCTGTCACCTGGGACACATGGCACCCCCCCACCCCCACCCTCCTCTTTTTTTCCTTTTTTCTTTTTTAAGATTAATTGCCTCTCTGCCGGGCGTTGTGTTTTCCTTTTTCTTGGGGTCCAAACTAGGCTGGAAAACAGCGTTTGATTGGTCGGCTGCTCTGGGATTGGGCCTCGTGGTCACATGACCCGCTGAGTCAGCAGAGTTTCTCGCTGATGACCTCTCCAGAGACAGTCCTGACCCCATTACATGAGCTCTCAACTCCATTTCTCCCTTTCTTCTGTGGCTCAGATTCATCTTGTCTTTATTGTCATGAGCGTACATCTGTATTTAGAGTCAAAGCCATTCAAACCCAGGCTAAAACATGACTTTTCTGGGGTTCATGGAAGGTTCGTCCATTTATTCGACTGTATTTTCTTGAATATTTCAGGTCACATTGATTTGACACTTGGTGCAAAGGTTGTTATGACTTCGAGGATAGTGGATGACGGTTATCATCATTATTTTCTTAATATTATATCTTGGTTTATAAAGTAATGAGCTGCATTTTACATTGATTTCACAACAGCTACATAAGCATCGTCCTTAGAAAAGATGACAAACCATAAATCAAATAAATTTTAAAAAGTTTGTGCAAGAATCCATGTAAAACAAACACAAATTAACAAAATCGATTGATAATTTAAGCATCTTTTATAGACCCACTTTTACTACTTAGTATTTGATTGTCCAGAACTCTGTGTTTATATATGTTTGTATGTATGTATATCCAGCGGTGTCTGGTTGTTTATTTCTGCAATTTTGTTTTATCTCTTAAATTTGTGCAGCAATCTATGTGTTTATTAAACAGTGCTATAGAAATCAGGTTTTTCTTACTTTCATAAAACTTTCATCTGCCAAGCAATGCGAACAACAGTTAATATACAGTATGAATACCCAGGTGCACCTGCGGAATGAAATTGTGAGGTACACAGGAAGTGCACCAATGGGGGTGGGGGTTGAATAGCTTGTAAGATGTGTGTGTGTGTAGTAGTCCGTGATTGTCGCAGTGGGGGGTATAGCAGTCTGTAATTGCTGGAGCGGGGGGACAGCAGTCCATGATGGGGGGGAGGTGTATAGTAGCCTGTGGTAGCCGGAGCGGGGGTGGTGGTGGTGTAGCGGTCCGTGATTGTTGGAGCAGGGGGATAGTGATCCATGATTGGGGAGGGGGGGTATAGCAGTATGTGATTGTTGGAGGAGGTGGATAGTGGTCTGTGATGGGGGGAGGTGTATAGCGGCCCATGATTGCCAGAGTGGGGGGTAGCAGTCCATGATTGTTGGAGTGGGGGGATAGCGGTCCGTGATTGGGGGGTATAGTGGTGATTGGGGGGTATAGCGGTCTGTGATTGTTGGAGAAGGGGGGGAGTGGTCCGTGATGTGGGGGTATAGCGGGCTGTGGTTGTTGGAGTGGAGGGGTAGCAGTCTGTGATTGAGGGGGGGCAGTTTGTGATTGGTGTAGCGGGGGCGGGGGGCGACTGCAGTCTGTGATTGTCACAGTGAAACTGGACAGGCTTTCACATTCCTCTAACTGTCCAGGCAGCACAGACGCACAAGAGCAGAGCCACAGAATCTCCACTCAACAAAAAAGTTCATACATCAGTTCCATATTGATTAATCGGTGATGTGCTGTAATTAATAGGGCTCGAATACAAACAGTTTAATATGAGTCATCAGTAGTGATGTGACGTTCATGAAATGAAGCAAATCTTTTGAACGGCTCTTAGAGATGAACGATGGGAACCGAGTCTATGTAAAGAGCCGTTCTTTTTTTTTTTTTTTTTTAAGGAGGGAGTGTCTGATTGCCTGTCAATTTACCAACGTACTGTTCTTGTTCTTAGAATGTCACCACAGTTCAGGTATTTCAGTAACTGCACTGATTAATCACTGTTGTGTTTTGTGCAATTTTTTCTGTATGTTTACACACATTTATTGTTCTTGTTTTGAGGAGAATAAAATGTTATTTCATTAGAAAATGTTTTATTTTCTTCTTCATTTTTATTCTACAGACTAGTCCACATAATGTACCGTTTTGTTTTTGCTCCAGTTCCATCATCTGTCTAATGTCACCTCTCATGTCATGGATTTAACCCACACATTTGAACTAACCATTCTTTTTTACGGTAAGATAATATTTACTGCTGCACCAATTAAACACCTTTAAAATGTCATGTCAATCATCACATGTAGCCTCTTTAGTCATTCAAACACTGGTGTTTCAAAATAATGCCAAAAACAGAACAGAGCCAGTCTGTTGAACGACTCTTTTCAGTGAACGACTCCTGATTGAACGACTCCCTTCAAAGAACCAACAGTCCCATCACTAGTCATCAGTGAAAATGCAGACACTAAACAGACTCTTCTTTGTAAAACTACCCCCGTCTGGTCCACATCACAGTCCGAACAAACCGGACAAAAGCCGCGTCGCATCCCTGTCGCCTTTTTTTTTGGACATTTGCTTAAAACCTGTTCAGATTTTTCAGTCGCAGGAAGAATTCAAACCCATTTGAGTTTCCGCGTGTCGGCGTAAAACGGCAGATATTCGGGCAGAGACAGGCCGTCGGCGTCAGATGGTGACAGTAATGAGGGCCTGGGGCTGCAGCGCAGGTGATGTGGCGTCACATCCAGCCACAGAAACATGCACGGGATTAAATTCAGCCAACAGAGTCTCCTTCCACTTCAACCAGCCACTTATCCTCTCTGCTCGTCTTCTGAAACAGGAATGACACTTCAGAGAGAGCCAGCATCTCCCTCTCTCTCTCCCTCTCTCTCTCCCTCACTCGCTCTTTCATGCACAAAGAAATCAAGAGAAGGAGGAGAGGTCTTCTAACTTATTCTGATGGCGTATCTTCTCCCCATCAGTCACGCATGGCTGCTAATCCTCTGCTATGCTTCTACAGAAAAAAAAAAAAAAAAGAGAGGAGAGGAGAGGAGAGGGAGGGGAGTCAAAAAGATGTGACGGAGTGTATTTGCATTCAGGGGGAAAGTTAAAGAACGAGGGTTGAATCCTCGATGGGAGAAGCCATTATCAGCTCGCGGGTTAGTTTGACGAGGAGGGAGAAAAAAAAAAGGGAAAAGGGAGAAAGAAGTGTAGCAGCTCCAAAGGTGAACAGTCATCGGAGCCCATTAGAGGCTCTTTTTACCTTCCTTTTCCTTCTTTAAGATGACAGACGGGCGCCTCTCAGATCACAGCCTGTCAGGAGGTGATGATACGGCGGCGGCGGCGATAAGAGGCGGGGTCAGTCCGCCTTTTAAAACCCAGACCTCGAAGCGCTGGGGCCGCCGGTCGGCTCACGCTGCGATTGGCTCACAGATAATCACCTCGGCGTCGCCGTCTAATGGCCTCCATCATCAAGTCCAAACGCACTGGACAAATCACTTGGAGACGTCTTGATTTATTCCAAAGGGGTCTGTACTGGGTGGGAGTGACGTGAATGTGTGAACCCAGGTTAATTAAGATGCACCGGGGATAGATGTGGTCACCGCTTCCACCCAGGCCTCCACGGAACTGCCCGGAAAAAAGGAAAATAAGACGGACATCTGAGGTTCATCCCATTCTGATGAGGAGAAAAGAACGTGTTTGACAAAATGTGGAAATGTTTAGTCCTGGAAGTTCACTGAAAATGAAGAAAACAAACAGTCTGAAGGAACCTTTAACCCTTTCATGCATATGCCACTCAGATTTCAAAATAGAGTCCTGTGGTCTGGATGCACATCAATCAAACAATAGAAGTGGGCGGGACTTTCACTGGAGGAGAACTCAACTCATCCAATCAAAGTCCATATATGACTTCTATCAGTGATCAGTAGGAACTACACTGATATCTGGAACCATTTACATGTTCTAAACCATCAACATATGGACCAGTAGAAGGAAAGGAACATTTACATACTTAAAAAAATTGTTAAAAATTCATAAATCAAATTTCTGAAAACACACAATGTCCAGAAAAAGGTCCATATAAAAGTTTAAATGGATTTGACCAGTAGTAGAAACGAAGATTGTTGAAATGTAGACACTGTTGACCTTGCGTTTGACTCTTTAGTGTCGCTCAAGGTCAAAGGTCATGGACCCAAATAAGAATCCATATATACTTCCTATCAGTGATCAATAGGAACTATACTGATATCTGGAACCATTTACATGTTCTAAACCATCAAAATATGGACCATTAGAAGGAAAGGAACATTTCAAAAAATTTGTCAAAAAATGCAAAAATCCAAATTCCTCCTCATTTTCCCACGGAAACTACATATAAAATTTGAACTGAATCCAGCCAGTAGTTTTGTCAGAGAAGATGTTTGAAGAAAGTGTTCACAAAGATGACAAAGAGCTTCTATAGAATTATATCAGTGCAGAGTAGTTCATTTAACTTAGCTAAGATTTCACTCATAAATGTGTTTTTTTTGCCTTTTTTTCATCCAGGTACATCCAGACACACCCCACAGTAGAGCATCAAAACTCGACCTTTAACTTAAATTCAAAGATTATCAACAATTCACTAGATGCACAGAACAGAGAATGACCCGGAAACAGTTATTGAGTTTGTGTACCACTTCTTCTGGTTTACTTGCACCAATGTACATTGAAAAAACAAAAACAACCATATTTATGTTTTCATGGTTTCCTTCAGATTTAGCTGAGAAGAAGAAAGGGGTCGTCGCAGTTCGTTGAGATGAGGAGCCGGACTTCAGAATCCGATAGGGAAGTACATTCATGTGTATAATGTGTAAATGCGCCGGCATTTTAGGGAAGAGGATTACCAAGGAAACGTCAGTGGTAATGTGAGAGGAAGGAAGAGGTTCAAAGTGATCGCAATTTGCTTGGACCAAATGTGGGGTTTCATGTTGACATTTTTGATTTGGTCTGACCTGGAAGTTACTGACTTCTTGGTGTGTTGACCTGGAAAGGCAGCAAAGGCATTATTCTGAAGGATGACATGACAACAGAAAAACTGGTCCGGATCTTGCAGGTGTTGTTGTTTTGTCTAATACAGTGGGTCCATGGTAGACAATCTAAGGAGAAGACACTTCAGTAACACACAAACAAGTCAGGAACTTTAGGTCAAACCAAATCAGATCTCAAAAACGTCAACATGAAACCCCACATTTGGTCCATTTGCTTATTTCCCATTTTTAATTTGTGCGAACAATCGAAAGAACGAAAAACTCCTTTTTTGATTTGCACATGAATAATGAAATAACGAGTCATTTTTTCGTTTTCCGATTGTGGATTCTCAATTGAATATGAAAAGAACGAACGATACACGGATTTTCCTCCCATGTTAGATCCAGAGTTTGATTTGTACATATTTAACTGAATATTAACTCTGGTAGAAACAGCAGAAGAAGACAGACTCAGCTGTGAGCTCCATGTCGGTCCAACCCGACTATAAAAGCTCATTCTAACCAACATGATTGTTATTTTCAGGTCATTATGCACTAATGAACACCGAATCATGAATATTACATTGTTCTGTGCAGTTAAACGGCCTAAACGCCAACACACGGAGCTTTTAGGAAACGTTTACTCACTGTGTGTTATTAGTTCTACTACTGAGGGAACAGATCTGAGCACTTCTTCTTCTTCTTCTGCTGCTTGTATTTCAGTAATGGCTTTAAAAAAAAAACTGCTGGCACTAAATCCACAATGAGCAATTAGAGCGACGTGCATTCAGTGTGTGTTTGTGGGATTCAGACGGATGGAAACTCTAATGTGTTCCTCACTTGTGGAAACTCCACCTGATGAAGAGCAGCTCTGGTTAAAACGTTGTCAGCCGGGTTCACAAATTGAAATAATAAAAGCAGAATGAACTCGGGGTTATTTTCTGTCTTTTTTTTTTTTTTTTTTAATGCCTCACCTTTATTAAAGCCCAGAACAGGAATGAGCCTGTTTTTTTTTTTCTTTTTTGCGACGCCGGATGGCAATTAAACCCTATTCTGTCTCCTCTTTGGCAGCGGGACAAATGGATTTCAGTACAGTTCATGAATTCATAGATGATGAAATTGCCAATAATTGCTTGAGCGCGAGCCGATGCAGAAATATTCTTCTCCATCAAGCGCTCAGACACAATGTTCTCGTCTCTTTTCTCTCTGTTTTTTTTTTCCCCATCTCGAATGAAACCCTCGGCAGATTGTTTCCTAACGAGGCCGAGCTCGTCGAGAGTGAGACAAGACATCTGCGTCCGTCTGATGTTCTCCTCCGCCGGTTGCCTTGGTAACCACGATAAGCCCCGCTTCCTCTTGACCACCGAGCCACTTAGGAGCACCTCCATCATTATCCCAAGGTGCTTTTCAATGAGGAGGGTATTGTGCAGGTACGGGGGCTGTTCTGTTCCGTCTGCCACACAGCTTCTGCGTCAGTGAATGGAAGTCAATGAGGCCCACAATGAAGCTGGGAATATCAAGTGGCATCGCTGTTTCACCACCGTCCGCATGATTTCAGAGGTTTTAAAAAGCGTCTAGAGCTACTTAAACTCTCAAATCATCCTCCTCCGCCACCGCTGCTGCCGCTACAAGTTCAGCCTCTCGTCTTTTATTTAATCCGGCTCGACGTGGGCAGGTTTGGACGCTCATTATGCAACGTCGCTTTGCATTTGATGTGTTGGATTCAACGGCGGGAACGAAATGTGAGTCGGGATTCGGAGGCAGCGTCCGACCCCCACCTCAGAAACGCAACAGGTCCGACAACTCTGTGATACAACCACAACTACATTTACATTTAACTGAATTATTTAAAAGACAACATGTTTACAGACGTCAGACCAGAATATTTAACCCATAAACACCCAGTCCTACTTATGTGTCAGTTACAGAATGAATTTTTCTCTCTATTTAACCTTTATTAAGTGATTTATCTCCATTTATTATAATATTATCCTCTGTATTTGGCCCTTTTTTCAGTATAAATCATGTATTTTCCTATATTTCATTTACAGATTATGTAGATGTTCATTAAAGTTCAGATTAAAGTTAAAGGTTATTATATCAGGAACAGAGAAAACTGAAGAAAAAGAGACTTTTTCAGCAATGATATAAATAACTGAATATAAAAACAAATGTGTCCATCTACTGTCATTGATCCAACTCTATGGGTTTAACAGGTGAGTGAATTTTTATTCATTTTGTTAATTTTGTTGCTTATTTTCACAAAGTTATTTGTTATTTTGTAAATTTTCTCATTCACTTTTATTCACTTTGGTAATTTCATTTATTATTTTACTTGTTTTTCTCATTTTGTTGCACTTTTAAAATTTTGTTTCCTTCAATTTATTTCAGTTTGTGGCTTGTTTTGTTCATGTTAATTATTATTTTGTTGATTTATCATTCATTTTTGTTCATTTTATTCGTTATTTTTTGGCTGTTTGCATTCTTTTTGTTGCTTATTTTATCCTTTTTTACTTTATTTTAGTATATATATTTTTTACATTATCTTCTGCTCATGTTTGACTATGTAACTTCAGTTTTCTACGATTTTAATTGTTCTACACATACACAGATGCAAAAGAACTAAATAAATCAGATTAACCTGTTTACATGTATTTTTCCCTTAGTTACAGTAGTTTACTTTTTTTTTTTACAAATATTTTTATGCTCATTCTCTTTTGCTTGCCATTTTTAAATGCCACTATGTTTGTCTGTTTGAACCCATAAAGACCCATTGCTACTTTAGTGTCAGTTCCTCTCTATTTAACCTTTCATTGGTTGTAATATTATCCTCTGTATTTGCCATTTTTTTCATCGAAAATCAGGTATTTTCCTATAATTAATTTACTGATTATGTAGATGTTCATAAAAGCTCTGATTAACGTTAAGGGTTATTACATCAGAAACAGAGAAAACTGAAGAAAAAGGGACTTTTTCAGCAAAATCTCTCATTAACTGAACATAAACCCAGTGTGTCCATCCACTGTCATTGATCCAACTCCATGGGTTTTACTGGGGAATCAATGTTGGAGAAGATGACAGTGTTTCCACAGTAACTACGGAGCCTCTGAATGTCCAAATATGGTCATATCTGATGACCATGAAAAGATGAAGAACTGTATTTTACAACAATTATTGACATGGATTGATAGGATTAGTGGTTTAGAAGTTATTAAAGATTTCAGATCAGTAGATGATTTTATTATTATTATTATTATTATTAATAATAATAATAATAATAATAATAATAATAATAATAATAATAATAATAATAATAATAATGGATTAGATTTCTATAGCACTTTACATTATTGATCCATTCTACAGGGTGTCCCATAAGTCTCCATACATAGGAGACATAATACATTCCATACATATATGGTTCTAACATGTATTTCCTTATATTTCAGATAACCCAAAGAATGCATTTGAATAAAGAGCAACGAACTGAAATCATCCTGATGGCCGGTTCAGCAAGCAGTCGTATGGTTGCAAGCGCATTTAACAGAAAACATGGGACGAGTCTCACACACGACACTGTGGCAAAACTTACTGTCAAGTTCAAAAAAACAGGAAGTGTTTTGGATCAATTTGTTCCCGACAAAATGGCAGTCATATAGAGCATATTATATAAATAAAAATGGTTTATGTCAAGAAACGTTTATTTTCCCTATGTATGGAGACTGATGGGACACCCTGTACATTCACTCTCACATTCTCCCTCTGGTGGTGCTAAGCTACATCTGTATCCACCGCTGCCCTGGAATCGGCTGATGGAAGCATGGCTGCGTATTTGTGCCGACCGGCCCCTCCCACCACCACCAAGGAGGAGGCAAGGTGGGTGAAGTGTCTTGCCCAAGGACACAACAGCACATGACTAGGACAGAGCGGGATTCAAACCGTCAACTCTTCAGTTATTGGACGAGCTGCTCTACCTCGTGAGCCATGATAACTGGTGGCTCTTTGGGTTTTTATGGCTTAATTACCTCCACCAAGGAGGGTTTGTCTGTCTGTTTGTTTGTTTGTTTGTCTGTTAGTAAGATCAAATTATTTTATTCACACATATTAGTATCAGACCTACACATGTTGCATATTTGGATGAGTTATTATTCATTTTTGTTCATTTTATTGATTATTTTGGGTTTTGTTCAGTTTTTACTACATTTTAGTAAATATTTTTGGCTTATTTGGTATTTTATAAAATGTTTTGTTGTAATTTTATTCATCCTTTTTTTTGTTCTTTTGGTTTATTATTTCATTTACATAAACCAAGAGTCTCCATTCACTGTCATTTATCAAACTCCATGGGTTTTGCTGGTGAATCAGTGCTTTAATGTTTTATCCATTTTGTTGCTTATTTACTGCATGTTATTTATCATGAACTCCGCCAAGGAGGTTCTGTTTTTGCCAGCGCTGCTTTGTCTGTTTGTCTGTCTGTCCATGTACAAGATAACTCATCAAGTTATGGATGGATTTTGATGAAATTTTCAGGAAATGTTGATACTGGCACAAGGAACAAATGATTAAATTTTGTGGTGAGCGGGGGGGCTGATCTGCGTTGGTGGAGGTCTGCGCTCTCCCAGTGCTTTTCTAGTTTCCTAGTTAAACTATTCCATTCCAACTTTTATACATTTAAATTGTCTTAGTATTCAGTGTGGACTGTAAAGTAAGACAGATTTCCTTTTCTTATTTGTCAGACAGATGGGATGCCAGGCAGTAGGGGGTGATTATGCCCCCTACTGCCTGGCAAAGCAGGATAAAACAGCTGACAATGACACGTCACAGGAACGAGTAACCCTTCTGAGGAAGGCTACAGGTTGTAGCCAAAACATGTCAAGGTAAAAGAATTAAGTCTTTTTCCATCTGTCTGACCAATAAGAAAAGGAAATCTGTAGAAGTTCTAGTAGACAGTATGAACCTAACTGGACTGGCAAAGTAACAGTTCCATCGTGCGTACTGTACACATGACAATAAAACGCGTTGAATCTTATTGTGAAGGTGTCGGATCCAGAGCTGCCGCTGTGTGACCAGGGCTGACACATCAAACCAAGGACGACGTGGTAAACCTCCGCCGTCCCCAGACGCCGTGGATTCATCTATTTTATGGTGTAGTTACATAATTCATGTCAGAGCTGCAAAGAGATGACGGTGAGAAAAAAATAGGAAAGCGTGTGACCAGAGGGATGTCAAGGTCCTGCTGGTAGTCAGTGTAACAGAGGTTTAAGATCAGCTAAAATCCCAGACACGTGTTTGTTTTATCAGGTTTTATCGAATAAAAGAGTCGGGTTTTATTGAACCCAAAGGGAACAGAACAGATTACAGAACAAAAAAACAAGTAATGAAGGACACAAATACAAATAAAATCATATTAAAGCCTTTATGACGGTAGTAAAATATTAATGAAACGTTGTAAAAGTGAGAACAAATGGATAAATTATTGACTGCGACTCCCATCTCAGTTAAAACCTGACGATGTGAGAAAACAGGATGGAGTTGAGGTCAGGAAAAGTATCTCTGCTGAATAAAACAAATACTGCCAGTAACAGACATTCAGAACAGTTTTTTTCTTCAAATGCCACCACACTGTGACAGCTGAGACACGACTTGAAGCTCAGGATTGTTTTTCACTCTTTCCAAAAACCCTAAAATCTCATTTAATGATAAAGGTCACCGTAAACTACAACTGCCAGCAGCTAAAACACACCCGTATGTGCAGCGAAGGAAACATGCAGCAGGACTGACGTCAAACAGAAACACCTGGACCCAACAGGTTTCATCCTCACCTTCAGTTTAGGCCGATACTGTTAGTAACTCTAACCCTATAACACCAAATGTATCATATTTGATACGCAAGTTTTGAAGCCCTCTACATGATATTTTTTTCTTGAAAAACCTGTTGTATACAATTAGATACATGCAGTACACAGATAATCCACCAGGGGGAGGAGTTCAGTCACCAGAGGCCTTTAGTGACACTACAAGACTGACATTAATGAGGAAGAACTGGGACCATTTAGAAAAGGAATGAACAATCTGTTAGACATGTTTGTGTTCTATTATGGTTTTGTTTATTAAAAAAAAAGAGTATGTGAACATTGAGACCTGATGGATCAAATACGATACAGAATTAAAACTCATACATGGAAATTGATATTTGAAAAAAAAAAAAAAAATGTTGTTGAAAAGTACCAATAAAAGTTCCAGTTTCAAAGAACTGGAAGTTTCTGCCAATGATTTAATGGTTCAGGCTTTAAAGGGTTAAAGGAGGGATATTTGGCTTTTTTTAATGGAATTCTTCATTTTCAAGCATTCAAACATGTTTCAGTCCATTGTATGATTTCGTTTGGAGTACGTACGTATGTTGTGACATAAGACGTACACTTCCTGTCATTTTCAAAACATCCGGTCTTGTCTTGTTACCATGGCAACGCCTACAGTGTCAGCGTTAGCTGTCCTAATATGGGAGGAGCTAATAAGACTACAAAATAGGTCACATGTTACTGCTATCCTTCAATGAATTGTTCGTTTACCTTTTGCTCATGTTGTCGCTGCGTAACTTCTGTTCATATAGATTTTTTTTTTTTTTACTAATGATCAGATGTAAAAAAACTAAATAAATCAGATGAACTTGTATACATGTGTGAGGACATTGGAGTACTGGGCAGAAATCTAGGTGTGTTAATCAGATTTCTCATAATCAGATTACTGCTGTTATCGGATAAAGATGATCAGATTATCTGTTTACATGATCAATAATAATCTGATAACTCCAGAAATCAGATAATGATCAGAGGATTAGTGTGAATGTAAATGGACTCTATGACAATAAAACCCTGTTCTATTCTATTCTATTCTATTCTATTCTATTCTATTCTATTCTGTAAACAGTGTTCACCCAGACACCAGAAGGTTCCCAGTCGTCCTCTGCCTTTTCTATTGATACAAACTATTGTAGGATTTCCTCATTAAAAGTCCAGGTTTCAAACTAAACTGTATGAAATGTTGATAAATGTGTGAAATCTAAAAAGTGTTCAGGTACGCAGAGTCTGAACAGAACCTGAGGAACCTCAGCTGAACTCCTCCGATGCTTCCATGATGAAGGCACAACTGGACAAACGTGTCACTCTAATTGGTCGTCACTCAGTCCTGACCCTGAACGCTCTCTTGTTTCCTATTAGTTTTAATTGACTCCCTCTTCTTTCACATTGCCCCCCCATCCCCCTGGTGCTCGCTGTCTGCACATCGCCGCGGTGACGTCCGCCGCCACATCCGTCAGCAGCAGGAAGTGGTGTCAGGAAGTGAGAAGCGTGGCGAGGTGGATGGAAGGTGACTGGTCCGGCGGCTGTCAGGACGCCTGACCTCCCCCTGCTCTCGACATGACAGCGACGATGGCTGAGTGTCATCTTAACCGCTCCGCCTGTCATGTCTGTCACGGCCGGCCATACAGGAAGTCATGTTTTCTGAGCGCGCCCGGTGCGGTTGAAGCGTTATTTTTCCTCTCTTCAGCTGCAGAAGGAAGAGGGAAGTGAAGGACGTCCCGTTTCACCGCTCATCGGGCTGGTTCTGCCCATACGGCGGCCGGACCTCAGAGCAGCTCGCTGTCACGGTGAAGCAGCTCCTGGCAGGTTCGTTAAAGTTTCATCGACAGAGGACGGAGGAGGACAAAAGACGAGCCGGGAAAACACCGATCTATGAGCCTCTCCCAGCAGAAACCCACCAAATCAGGCTCTTCACGGCAGATCTTCAGGAACAGAAATGAACATTCACAGAATTTAAACAAACTGTAGGCGGATCATCTGAATCTGCGTACCATTGGTTCTTTTCATATTCAACTGAGAATCCACAATTGGAAAACGAACAAACGACTGATTTTTTCATGATTAATGTACAAATTAAAAACTGGAAATAAGCAAATGGACCAAATGTCAGGTTTCATGTTGACATTTTTTATATCTGATTTGGAAGGTACTGCCTTCATGTGTTGAGCTGGACAATCTTGTTTTTTTTTTTTTTTGATCAATATATTTTTATTCATATTCGGTCTTTCAAACATGAAACAAGTAAGACAAACACTGAGACATCTAACAGAGGTATAAGACGCCGCAAAAAAACAAAAACAAAAACAAATAAAAAATTAATTAAAAAAAAATAATTAAAGGTTTACACTGTAATTACTCAATCATGACAGTCGTGGGTTTGCTAATATTCTGTCTAATGCATTCTGTGATAATGGAGAATTTCATGTTCTTCAGAGTCAGCAAACACATTACTGTGAAGGAAGACGACATGACAACTGAAAAACTGGTCCGGATCTTCCAGGTGTTCTTGTTTTGTCTAATACAGTGGGTCCATGGGAGACAATCGAAGGAGAAGACACTTAGCATAAGTCAAGGCAAGTTTATTTATACAGCACATTTCATTCAAGGTGCTTCACACAGGACATTGAAATACAACGACAGTGAAACACACGTAGAAGTCAGGAACTTCTGGGTCAGACCAAAGCAGACATCAACAATGGCAACAGGAAACCCAACACTTGGTTCATTTGCTTATTTCCAATTTTTAATTTGTGCGAACAATCGAAAGAATGAAAAACAACTCGTATTTTGATTTGTACATGAACATGTCACTTTTTCGCTTTCTGATTGTGGATTCTCAATTGAACATGAAAAGAACCAATGATACATGGATTCATCTGCATGTAAAGACAGTGCGATTTTGACCCTGTTCCGAAGAAGACTAAATTAACCCTTTAAGCACCATAGCAGCAATATTGCAACAGGTAACATACCTGACTGAAACAGACCATAATAACTCCAGGTAGAGTTACTAAATCTTGTTACCACCTCTCACCAATAGATGGCAGACAGGTGCCCATTCAATCCTAACACCATTTCAGGGCATGTTTCTATTCAAAGTGAAGAAGAAAATCCAGTTCAAAGGCGTGGTCCTGAGCTGGTTCAGTGAGAAACTGAAGTATATCTAGTTTTAGTTTGGATACATAAGGACAGATTTGCATAAAAAGACACTAAAAGTGACTGCATTTTATTTTCTACTAATGTTTAAGTTCATTTATTTGAAGGATAAGATGAAAAAAACAAAACACAAAGAAAACTTCCATGTAAATAAGTTCAAAGTTCAATTTTACCAAAAGTTGGACAATCCAATATGGCCACCACCCTGTGACATCACAATATGTAAATGATATGAGTACATTTAGTCTATCTTAAACTTTGGGTCAAACCCAGTATTATTCTCATTTACAGTATGATTTTATCTTTAAACACTTCCGAGCTTTTACAGTTTCTTGAAACTATGAATCAACCTTTTAGATTTTTTTTTGACATTTAAAGGGTTAATTATCCAACGTGGTGTCATGAATTGCGTACAGATAACACACCACTTTTAGTTGCCGTGTTATCTGTCCTATTTTAAGCATTCAGAGTGTATATTTACGTCTCGTAAAATAGCACACCATTAGCGCCATTAGCGGCTAGCGCAATTGGCAGTAAAGGTTATGGTTAGGGTTAGCAATTAGTGCAATTAGCGGCTAGCGCAATTAGCAGTTAGGGTTAGTGATTAGCAGCTAGCGCACTGACACGCCATTAAATGCCATTAAATAACACACGAAAGGATGAAAACGTGTACGTATAGCACCCCAAATGCAATAAACTTGCGTCACATATAATGCGATTTTATGAGATCAGTCTGAAAAAAGTGGTTCCATGTTGAAGACTCCTCTAATTTGAAGAGGCTGAAGGAAAGTTTTTACGCCTAAGTCATCTGTCTGCTCAGCACTTTACATACACCGTATTGACATCCACAAAACGGTACGTTTTTGTACAAACTACAGCTACTTTTTTTCATGTACATTCATGTACACCCTGTATTTATTCTGTACGCTGCATGTCTTTTTTTCTGTTTTACTCTTGGCTGCAGGTACAAAACTACATTTCACTACGCGCTGTCCTCTGTATAACTGTGCATCTGACAAATAAACCTGTTAATTCTTCTCTTATCTCTTCATGGTCATGTTTCCATGCAGTCCTGTAGCACCAGATCCATAAACCTGTTAACATAAAATCTGGGCTTTTCTTTGGAGCATCCAGTTTCACCAGAGATGATCTTTGCTCCATCTGACCATAAACCTTGTGTTTTTGAGTCTTGTGTCTCAAAATGCATTAAAACAAGTAAATGTGACGCATATTCCTCATAAAACCACAATAATATCAGCATATAGTGCTCATTTTGGTCAGAAAAACTCCATACAGGGAAAAAAAAAAAAGAGTATTTCACATGTATATACTGTTAAATTAAAGAACTGTCATATTCAGAATAATAATAATAATAATGGAATATGAGTGTGAACATAAACATACTTATAAATCTTCTACAGAGACTGAAAGGTCAAAGGTCACCAGTAAACTCTTATTCTACGTGGATCTGTTTGTAGTTTTCATTGGATAATTGGTTGACCTGACTTCCTTTGGCATCATTATCCAATAGATTAGAAAGAAAAATCCATAAACCTTTATCTGAACACAGATGGTGGATAAAACACTTATTAAGGACGTGAGTTTCCTTCACGGTAAGAAAGTGTACAATGATTATTACTGAAAGAAATAATGTAAAATGAAATGACTAGAAGGTGTTGTGTACCTTCATGGGTTTTCTTATTATTCATGTTTTTAAAAATGAGAATAAAGATAAATTAAGGTGAGATCAAGAGCTTTAAAGTGTCTTTTTTTTCTGGTGATTAAATGAAGGTTGGGCAGATGTTTTATGTCTAAGCAGTGGAGTTATTTAATTAACAAATATCGGCAAATGATTATATTAACCCATAAAGACCAAAACCATCTACTGATCTAATCTGTTAAATACCTGTTGATCCACTAATTCTATCAATACATGGAAATAACTGAGGTAAAAGCAGTTTTATTTTAATTATTCATTGGCTAAAATGCTCAAAAACTTGTAAAATGAGTATAAAATGAGCAAAATACTAGAAAAATAAGGAAAAAATGTCCCAAAAACCCTTGAAATATATCATAAAAGTGAACAAATGCTTCTAAAGTGAGGAGAAAATTATTATTATTAATACTTGAAATTTGAGGATAATTCATCATTTCATGACATTCATATCCCTGTATTTATTCTGTGAACCCTCAAAAACCAAAACCATCTACTGATTGAAACTGTTTAACACCTGTTGAGCCACTAATCTTATCAATCCATGTAAATAATTGGTGTAAAATACAGTTCTTCATCTTTTCATGGTCATCAGATATGACCCATTTGGACGTTCAGAGGCTCCATAGTTACCATGGAAACACTGTCATCTTCTACAACATTGATTCACCAGTAAAACCCATGGAGTTGGATCAGTGACAGTGGATGGACACACTGGGTTTATATTAAATGATAAATAACGTGGGGAAAAAACAAGCAAAAAGTTGGCTAAATGAAGTAAATGAGAATAAAATGAGCAAAAAATAATTGCAAAACAGAAACAAAACAAATTAGAATGATAAATCAACAAAAATAATAAGTGGCATGAAGAAAAATAAGCCACAAACTGGATGAAATTGAAGAAAAAATAATAAAATAGGCAACAGAGTAAACAATGGACAATTTGCCATGAACAAAATAAGGTTTGAGACATTTATTATCTTCAGTTAATGATATATTTGACTGAAAAAGTCACTATTCTTCAGGTTTTCGTTTTGTTTTTCTGTTTTGCTATTATAACCTTTAAATGTACTCTGAGCTTTAATGAACATCTACAGTAAATTAAATATAGCAAAATACCAGATTTTCACTGAAATATGCAAAATACAGGTGATAAAATTAAAATAAATGGTGATACATCAGTTGGGAAAGGCTGAAGACAAAGTCATTTGAAAGTAACTGCACAAACAGTTGGATGTTTCTAAGGGTTCAGAATACTTGGCTTCTTTCTACAAAGTGTTTTGCTGTCAGTTCAGTCTCATACATCCACTCTTCCTGGAGTATAACTACAACCACCCTTCACCTTTGACCTCTCATCGACATCTCTTTCTTTGCCATTCTACCTGAGCACCTTCAGTGGTAACTATGTGTGTGCTAATGCTAATGCTAAGTACTGTTTGTATTAGCATGAGTAAAATGCAGAGACTGAACTCCTCTACAGGGATAATAAACTTAATTAACCTTTAACCTTTTAGAGTAAACCCCAACAGATCATTTCAGATCCTTAATAAATGTTAACACATGCAGTTGTGTTTATAACTGTATAAATGTACAACACAAACTAATGACAGCTAAAGCGCTAATTAGCATGCTAGTTGACAGACCATTGAATTCAATACATATTAATGCTAACATGAGCTAATGCAGCTACGTTCCTCTGTTATTGGAATGAATCTGCAGTAAACTTCAGGACAGAATCCTCCGTCAGTCTTGTTAGTGGAACTCCTTAAACACGACGACAGCAGAGCTGAGTCAGACACAAAAAGAAGTTTTATTCAATAAACCAGAGCCTGAATGTCTGACTCGACAGCTGAGCTAACGCTAACTGTCAATCAGTGACACAGAGGAACAGAGGTACAGTGTGTGTTGGACAAACCCAGTCTGTCCGTCCCATATGGATGATGTACCCCAGGGCTGTCAAACTCATGTTCGTTCAGGGACCACATTAAGCCAAGTTTGATCTGCAGTGGGCCGGACCAGTGAAATAATAACATATAATAGATAAACAACGTCAACTCCAAACTTTCTTCTATGTTTTAGAGCAAAAAAAAAAAAGTAAAATTATGTGATGAAAATGTTTCCATCTACCAGCTGTCCTTTAAAACAATGGGAATAACATGAACAAACTGACATTTCTTAAGAAAACTAAGTGCAATTTTAACAATATTCTGTCTCAGTTTATCATTTAAACATGTAAATTACAACTTATAGATCACAGTGGATCTGCAAATACACAAAACATTTAAGAACAGGCAGAATATTGTTACAATTACATTTCAGACATTTCAAAATGTTTATATTTGTTGAGGCTATTCATATTTTTGTGAAATGTTAGTTTGTTTTAGTGTAAATACAGTAAAATGACATGAAATTTTTACATTTACTAAAAGAAACATTTGGAGTTGTATTTATATGTTATTATGATGGTATTTTACTGGTCTGACCCACTTGAGATTAAATTGGTCTGTTTGTGGAACCTGAACTAAAAGGATTCATATCTTCAGTGTAATTTTTGCATTTCATAAATTCATCCCAGGGCCGGATTGGACTCTTTGGTGGGCCGGGTTGGCCCCCGGGCCGCATGCTTGACACCTGTGATGTACTTGAAGCTTGAAAAATATTACACTACAACATTACTGTGATATGTTCCAATCTGGGAACATCTGCAGGTCTCCTCATGCCCCCTCCTCACACATGCAGGTCATTCAGCGTGAAAACAAAACTCATATTTGCTTTTCTTCATTTTCATTTGAGTTAAATGAATATTTCTTTTTCCCCAGCAGTGTTTCTTAGATCTGTGCAATACACCAGTCAGCGCGCATCCCCCCTCCGTTATTATGTGTAATGGGGTTTTAATGACGCCACTGGCGAGGCTGGAGGAAGCAGAATTAAGTGCACACCTGAGGTGTATTGAGCACCAGTTTACATTGTGTGTACCAAGGAGGCTTTAACTTCTTAATGGAGACACATTCATTCATACTTGTGCATTATAAAAGCTGGCATTACAAAGTCAATTTTCTCTAAAACATTCAGAGGAACGTGAAGGAGTGAATGTTTTAATGTTTTCCTCCCCTGCAGGGAAAATAAGAGATCAGGAAAAAAAAACCCAAAAAAACAGGATTCTTGTACAAATCATCACAGTTTCTATTCAGCTCCTCAACCCTTTCCCCATCTTAACGGCTCATTTTTAATATCGACTCTAAAAATCATATTTTGTGGAAATAAAAGGAAAGTAGCGGGGCTGGTAGACAGGCGCCTTCTGTGTCCTGTATCAGATCCACAGACTATCATCATGGGTCCACATGCAGTCATACGTCTTGTTTTGAAGATGCTGACAAAGATAATAAACCCATATGTTGCATCTGGTGACATCGCCATTTTTCAGAAGCAGAAAAGTAAACTCCCCCTGTGTGCAAATCAGAGCAAGAAGGAAAAGTCAGCCAAAGCAGCCCAGTCTGCTACGGCCCGTCCAAAAACAGACTCCAAACCCACCAGTGGTCCACACCTCTGCACCCATCACATGCTCCTGCATCATTCTGGACGTCCACTGTGTCCAGTTACACACATGGACAGCACAGTTTTATAAAAGCACACAGTGGGCTGTTATTGTGTTGTAAACATTAAAGCAGTGATCACCAGCATCATTAGGGTCAGAACCAAACATCTGAATGTGATGAGTTTAGAAGGTGGCATCGAAATGCACTATAAAAAATGTACTGTTTTAAAAGCCCAGTCATCACCAGTGGTAAAATAGAAAGACTTTTACTGCAGTCCAGTACAAAAGGACACATTTAAGTCAGTTCAAATGGAGTTTCCCCAAGCGTTTGCAGAAGGTTATTAAAATGTGCATATATACCATAATCACAGCTAAAGGCTAATTAAGGCCAAATATTAGTGTGGGAACTTTTTAATTTTTAAAGAGCTCATGTTTCAACATGATTTCACGAATTGCGTTCAGATAACACGCCACATTTATCTGTACGCATTATAAGCTTTCAGCATGTATATTTATGCTGCATAAAATAGCACGCCATTAGCATGATTAGTGATTAGGGTTAGCGCAATTTGTGGCTAGCGATTAGCGCAATTAGTGGCTAGTGCAATTAGCGGTTAGGGTTAGGTTTAGGGTTAGCGTGATTACCTGTTAGCACACTGACACGCAATCAAATGGCGTTAAATAACATGAAAGGATGAAAATCCGTACATATAGCACATCAAACTCAACAAACTGGCGTCACATACAACGTAATTTCATGAGATCAGTCTGAATATTTATCTAAACCCACTGTTCTTAGTCTGTGCTTCATTTCTTTGTGTATTTGGACCCTAATAGTTTCAGACAGGTTGAATTTGAACCCTCCAGCTGCTGCTAAACTAGCTTCAGATTCATTCCAGCAAAAATCCAGTGGATTTCTACAACCTGTTTTAATTCCTTCTTAAATTGTTACGTTTTCGAACTAGCTCCGTCTCCACATTTGCTCATATCAGGTCCAGACTTCAGTCCAACATTTCTCCAGTTTTTCTCCATAATTGTTTGTCGTCATCAGCGGTTGTAGTCCAGACTGAAAATCTGTCCAAACTTGGAGCCCATTACCTCAAATGTTCAGCTGTTGGTTGAACGGGACAGAGCAGCACAGCCAATAACCTGGAGGGGGCGGGGCCTGAAGTGACTCATGAAAACAGGACTTTTTCAGTCAAATCTGTCATTAACTGAACATAAACCCAGTGTGTCCATCCACTGTCATTGATCCAACTCCATGGGTTTTACTTGTTCAGTTTGTGGCTTATTTTGTTAATGTTACTGATTATTGTTGTTCATTTGGTTGTTTTTGTTAATTTTGTTTCTAATTTTATCCTTTTTTTTTTGCTTTATTTTAGTAAAATTTTTCCTTAATTTTTCCACATTATTTATTATTTTGTCAGTTTTTTTTTCATTTTTGTTCATTTTATCCACTGTCATTGATCCAACTCCATGGGTTTTACTGGTGAATCAATGTTGGAGAAGATGACAGTGTTTCCAAAGTAACTGCGGAGCCTCTGAACGTCCAAATGGGTCATATCTGATGACTATGAAAAGATGAAGAACTGTATTTTACACCAATTATTGACATGTATTGATAGAATTAGTGGCTCAACAGGTATTAAACAGTTTAGATCAGTAGACGCTTTTGGTCACCTGAGGGTTAGATTTATGCTGAATCACTCAGGTCTTTTATTGTAATGATGGATGTTCTTCAGATGTTAAAAAATCCTTCAGTTAAGTAAAATATTCAGATAAACACTGTAGTAGGGTCTATGTGTTACATGACAGCAGCACCTTTAAACACATTTGTTAGTTTTTAATGAATTATTCCTCTGTTCCGGTTGAGAATAAATGAAGATAAAAAAAAAAAAGAGAATAAATGAAGTTACTTGAATTGGACTGAATTTGCCCCATTTACCCCAGAATCTTCTTTCAGCTCAGCTTTGGTCACCACTAACTCCCAAAGACAGTATCTTTGCATATTCCTGCTAATACTTGACTTATCTGCTGTTCAGCTGAAGGACTGAGGGTTTAGGACTGATGTTAAAGTCAGATGTATGGAGGCCTTTTATTGTCAAAGCCTCCTGTTATTGAATGAATCAGAAAACACACGTGTAATAAGTGTAAAACGTGCAGTAAAACAGACCAAAAGCCTCTGGAGCTTCAGCGATCGATGGGTTTGAAGCTATAGATCGCAGAGTAATTGAGACTAAAAGTCCCTAATTCTAGGTCCACTTCCTGACCCTTGTTTTCTTCAACTAAGTGTGTTTCGCAGACTTTTATTTGCAAGTGCTGTTTCCAAGGTCACTGCTAAATGTTAGATGCTTCCAACTTCAGCTCCAGTAGCTGAATGCCAAGTTGAACATTATTTAAATCAGTAATGAGAATAAAAAAGGACACTTTCAGAGTCCGAAAACAAGCATATCAAGTAGAAAAACACGGGGAAAATAATAATCTTCACTCATTTGTCTTTATATTGTTGCAGTGAGAGGTTTACTAGAGCTGCAGTTTTTATGTTGTTTCTTTGTTTTGTGGAGTTTGGCTTCGATTCAGAAATACACTGACCTACATCTGCATTGAGTTTTTAACAGGATGTACTTGAATGTATCATTGAATTGGGATGCTGCATAAATATGTTAAATTGGAGCTTTTTTTGGCAGTGAAAGACTTGTTTTTTCACTCATTAAAATTTCAGTTTAGGAAGGACATTTATTCTTTTTTTTTTTTTTTTTTTTCTAAATCTCTGTGTGATTGATGAAACATCAAGGGGATAAATCCGTCACCGTTATCATTACCAACACGTCAGCTCGACTTTGAACACAACGCGGTGCAACCTGCCAAGGAGAAATGCTAATTAGACTAATTGCAAAACATAGATGTTATCCTCTGTGTGATGTGAACCACAAATGGACGTGGATGGAGGTGTCATTTTAGCTTGGATAATTGCACGCTTCCATTTTAGTGCAGATGAGTGCATTAGATGGAGAACTCTTTGAAGCTTCTGGCTGTTTTGCGGCGCTCAGGTCTCTTCCATAAAACCCATTAGCTTCTGTGTGATAGTGGACCGAGAGCAGCCGCTAAAAATCACATGTCGCTTTCACACGCTGACCCTGAATGCAGCCCAGAGTGTTGAGGGCTTAGGATGAGGGGCCGGCGCTGAGCAGTAATTACATGACAACCTTTAAATAACTGCAGCCTATAGCCGCCATTTGATAATGTGTCTGCGCTCATTTGTGCGGTGCAAAATGACCACGAGTGTGTATGTGTGTGACGCTGGAACAGAGCGAAGCAGCAATTCATCACTGCGGCTTGGCAGGAAAAAATACGCCATTAAGGCTGGAGAGTGTACTCTATATCTGCTGTTTGGTTCAAACTTCTTTCTCCTGAAATGGTCATTTTCATTTTAGGGATCAGCTGGTTCACTGCGAAAATACCTCCCTTTGAGACGGACCGTTTTAATTTGCTCCGGTTAATATCAGCTTGGAAAATGAAAATTAAAAATTCAAGTCTATTTTTACTTCCAGGCCGACCTCAGGACCAATGACAATAATTGTAGATTTCTGAAAGGAATTAAAATTTATAAGTATCTACATAACTCCTGCAGACACTTGGTTTCCTCTTGTGGTTTTATGAATACATTTAAAAGAAAAGTTATGAATCTTTTTTTTTATGATGTTCAGTAGTAAAAATCATATTCTAGACCTCACTGTGACCCAAACCGACACGTATTTGACCAAAAACTGAACTCAAACTGTAGCCATGACTCAATCACAGCCAAACTACCACAGTTATGGGGTATGTTAATCCTATCAGGAGCATTCATTTTGTCAGTAAATTGGTTCTGATGTTGGATGAAGGCCCTCAGAGTCCTGACCTAGACCTGATAGAACACCTTTGGACGAATTAGAGCGGACACTGAATCCATGTATCATTTTTTCTTTTCATATTCAATTGAGAATCCACAATCGGAAAATGAAAAAAAATGACTCATTATTTCATTATTCATGTACAAATCAAAAATCAGAAAACAAGTTGTTTTTCATTTTTTTCGATTGTACACACAAATTAAAAATTGGAAACAAGCAAATGGGCCAAATGTTGGGTTTCATGTTGACATTTTTGATATCTTGATTGACATTTTGACATATGACCCAGAAGTTCCTGACTTCTTCGTGTGTTCCGTGAAGTGTCTTCTCCTTAGGTTATCTACCATTATTATTGTCTACCATTATTCGACAAAACAACAATACCTGGAAGCTAAGTGGATCTGTTGGTAATCGGATTTTTTTTTCAGAAACAAAACAAAAACTAGTGATTAATTGATTTTCCCTTTAAAATAGAGGAATTAAAATTGAATTTCAAGGCGTTTTTCTTTTTCAGTGTCAAAACAGATAAAACAAATTTAAAAAAACAGATTGATTTTCATTTTCTCTGATAAAAAAGGAAGTTACTACCTGACAGAAATGGAAAAATGGACCAAAAACACCAGTTTGTTTCATTTTCTGAGACCGAATGTTGTCATTTTTAAGTAAAAAGCACTAATGCCTTGGTCACAAAGTTTCTTACGAACGATGGGTTTGTATGAAATCTGGATAGAATGTCTACGAACTCTAAACTGTGTACGAACTGGAGGGCGTTTTTTTTCAATGAGGCTTTTTTATCTGCTTAAATAAAGGATATCTATCTATCTATCTATCTATCTGTCTGTCTGTCTGTCTGTCTGTCTGTCTGTCTGTCTGTCTATCTATAAACCCCGCCTCAATTTCCATTTTTACAAACACCATAACTCAGGAAAACCTTGCAGGATTTTTTTCTAATCTGGCCCAAATATGTATGTGGACTCAAGGCCGAACTGCCTGGAGTTTTACTGACAAATGTCAAAAAAAATGTGACCAAAACTGAAACTAATGACTGACCCTCAGGACCGTCTGCACATCTAATCTAACTCACAGTTCTCCTGTTTTCTTTGATTTCTCACTTGCAACCCAGTTCTGAAGTTACATTTCATCCACACAAAGACAGCCTTTCCTGTGTATTTCAGCCGATTACAATGCGTTTCACCGGTGGCACGTCTCAGTAACGATAATACGACATGAAATCCACTGGCATCGGATGAGGTTAAAATGGTAGAAGTCAACCGGCCCAGTGTTAATGGGCAGAATGAAAAGGAAACTGAAAGTGGCTTCATTTATGTAAAATCTCTTCTGTCAGCTGCTCATTCATCTCACACAACAGATCTGCTTTTTATCTAATGTATTAATATTAAAGAGACATGACCCCACGTATTCTTCTCCTCCATTCTCCTGGTGAATCTTATGCAACGAGATGTAATGAATCAATCAAACTGTATTTGTAGCTTTAGTCACATTGAAACACTTCACAGATGACTGATAACAGATGAAAGAAGAAGATAAAACAGAGGAGGAGATGACAAGGCTTAAAAAACAACCTTTCGACTAAAGAACGCATTAAAATAAGTGACTCAAATAAAGGTAGTGTCTGTGAAATGGACTGGATGATCATTTATTACTATATTTAAACATCAGTGAGGTTTGCAGACACTGTTTTGTGGACGTTGGAGCCACAGATGATGAAAAAAACACCATCAAGTCAACAGAAGGTTCAAAACCCCGTGTCTCTTTCTTTCCTCCAGGTTGGTTATTGTGATACTTGTAGGCAGGGCGTTACATTAACTTTTTACCTCATCTGCCATTGGCTAGTGACCTCAGAAAATTTACTGGTCAAAAATATTTTTCACCAGCCAAATAAAAAAAAAATCATGCCTTGTTTGACTTAAAATATTTACCATAGGCTTTTATTATGAAAATCCAACTTAAGCATCACTTAAAGAACACAGTTATGTGCAGAAAAAAATTTCTTTTTTTTTTCTTATCTGTTTTCTTAGGTTATATTTCATTGACTGCTGCATCATCATGTCATAAAAGTATTCAAAAGAGAAACCTTTGACATTGACTGATTGAGTCAAACGTCTGACAGCTTTAACAGGAACGTCCCATTTAATACATAGTCTACACAGTAACTCACTTTTAAGGGCTTTATCTTTGGCTCAAACTCATGCCATCATTAAATCTCTAATACAGTGTTTTTCAACCTTGGGTTCGGGACCCCACGTTGGGTCGCCTGAAATTTCTAGTAATTGATTAAAAAAAACAAAAACGAAACAAAACTTACTAATACAAACTGTTAGTGTGAAACTGCAGCTCTGTGGTTCTGTTTACATTTACGTAGCATTATACATTTAAATGAATGGGAAAAAAGATCGCTAGCTCGATGCTAACTTGAATGGGAAAATCCATAGACACGCTAACGATTTGCATTTACAGATTAATTTAAGATTTACGTCGTCTTTTTATCCAGCAACAAAGGTTCACATCAGAGATATTTGATACTATTCATTCTAACAACAACTGAACAGAAAATACTCACAGGCAAACGTTTTTGGGGCCATACAAACAGAGTGAAAGAAACGTGTCTGTTAGTTCCTTCTTATGTCTGAACTGACTACGGGAACACCGCAAGGACAAAACATACATTAGTGACACTTATTCCCACCACTAGAGGGCCCCCTTTGTTTACTGTGAACAACTGAACATCACATATTATTGTTCTTATTAGTATTAGTACTGATTAGTGGGACTAAGACTCCTGTCAATCACTCACAAGTGTAAATAAACATGTGTGGACATAAACATGTGTAACAGTAGCGGTCTGTTCCATGGACATGTTCATTTGAAATGTCTTCAGATGGTGGGGGGGAGAAGGACACAGGTGTTTGGAAGCACTGACATGTGCAATTATTTTTATCAGTGGAGTACTGCAGTCTGAAATATCACTGAAAATAAAATAAAATACATGCTGTTGATGCCCCCCCCCCCACAATATAACTATTTGATTCACGCGATTTATTGCGATTAAAACTTTTAATCACTGTCCAGCACTAAAACAGACACATAGTTCAGCAACAGTCCATAAGTTGATGGTTTATCACATGTAAATGGTTCCAGATATCAGTCTAGTTCCTATTGGTCCCTGATAGAAGTCAGATATGGACTGTGATTGGATGAGTTGAGTTCTCCTCCAGTGAAAGTCCCGCCCACTTCTATTGGACCCATAGAACAGAACCTGTCAACCTCACAAATCCAACTGGGGACTGATTCAGACAGAACATGACGCTGACGTACAGGGACACTGGAACTATTTGTTGTTTTTGGCTGAGTTTGTCCTCCCGTCGTCCTCTGAGCTCCTCAGGAGTCCGAGCTGCTTTATCTGGGTTTACACCCCGTGGACAGCAGCTCGGATATGCTGTGACTTCCCAAAAAACACCGAGGGAGTCCATCTGTGAGGATGAGGAGGTTTAGGATCAAACGATAACATGATCTCGATTTCAGTTTGGAGAGTTTCAGAGGCCGACGCCAGCGTTTGTTCATCACCTTATTTAGTCAGAAACAAGCGCTGTCATGTTCGGTTACGTTTGAGCTTCTCTGTTCATGAACGAGGATGAAACTCCGACGCTATGTTTCACCTTCATCTGCTGAAGGTGCAAAGTTTGTCCCCTGAAATCCTCTTAAGGACTGAAAGGTGGACATACGAGGATTTATGACACAACAAATAGTGGATTTTGGAGCCGATCTGGATCTAGTGTGGAACTTTTACAAGTGCAAAGTGAAAAGTTGACGCTCAGACGATCATAGGACGGAGTAAACATCTGTGGCCTGTTGAACCTGCTGTGCAGAAGTTGAATCCTGTGTTTGGCTGCGTTATATGTCGACAGTAGTTTTCCATTTTAAGGCTAAAGTTTTGTTGTCTCTCCCACCCACACATATCTGCACTCTTTACAGGGTTAGAGTTAGCTCTGCACACCCTGGAACAGGGCAGAAAGTCTGAGCCTGTTCATCGCAGCCTATGGAAAACCTGCTTTTACACTTTAGAACCAGTGATGAAAACCACTTTTTTGTTGTGTTTGTCAAAGACCCAAATACCCTTTTTTTTGTACAATCTTTGTGTTTACTGAGCTGAAACAAAGCAAAACACCGGCTGCTGATGTTAATCTCTGCACAATTAACTACAAGAACTAAAAGTAAATGACAAACCATGATGTGGATTTAAAAGAGACTCCTTGTCCTCAGATACGCAGCGAAGGAAACGTGGAAACAGCCCAAACAGAAGCCGAGCCGACCCAGCGGCGTCCTTCTTAACCCAGCAGTAGCCTTTAAGAGTCTGGAGGAGAATGGAAACACCAACTCCTCCAACCAGATGGAGGCATTTATCTCCATGGCGACGGAAACATTAACGAGTTAACCAATAAACACCCAGAGCTACTTTTGTGGCAGTTTGCACATGAATTTTTCTTTAGATTTAACATTTCTTAATTGATTTATAACCATTTATTATGATACTATCCTCTGAATTTTGCATTTTTTCAGTGAAAATCAGGTATTTTCCTATTTTTAATTCACTGATCATGTAGATGTTCATAAAAGCTCAGATTAAAGTTGAGGCTTATTATATCAAAAACAGAGAAAACTCAAGAAAAAGTGACTTTCAGCAAATCTGTCATTAACTGAACGTAAACCCAGTGTGTCCATCCACTGTCATTGATCCAACTCTATGGGTTTTACTGATGAATCAATGTTGGAGAAGATGACAGTCTTTCCATGGTAACTACGGAGCCTCTGAACGTCCAAATATGGTCATATTTGATGACCATGAAAAGATGAAGAACTGTATTTGACACCAATTATTGACATGTATTGATGGAATGAGTGGATCAGGAGGTATTAAACAGTTTAGATCAGTAGATGGTTTTAGTTTCTGGTGGCTATTTAGGTCTTTGAGGGTTAAATGAACAGAAATGCTTTTAAATTTACATTTGGAACTTCTGCTTTTATACAAAACAAGCTCATTTCCCCCCTAAAAAAAAAAAAAAAAAATCAACTGTTTATGTGGAAGGAATATGTGATTTTTATATTTATAGAACCTGCAAAAGCCACTAAACTACTGATGTAAAGCAGATTTATTCAGAATATGACTAACTTCGAACTGAACTACATGGAAATCACAAGTAAAAGTGACTTTTACTGCAAAATCTGAATAAAAATGATCCACTGTCACTGATCCAACTCCATGGGTTTTACTGGTGAATCAATGTTGTAGAAGATGATGGTGTTTCCACGGTAACTACAGAGCCTCTGAGCATCCAAATGAGTCATATGTGATGACCATGAAAAGATGAAGAACTGTATTTTACACCAATTATTGACATGTATTGATAGGATGAGTGGATCAGCAGGTATTAAACAGTTCAGATCAGCAGATGGTTTGGTTGACGGTGGATGTTTGGGTCTTCGTGGGTCTCGGTTTGAGAGTTGATTCTCGCTGCAGCTCGTCGTCCTCAGGTTCAGTTTCCATCTCGCAGTTGAGTAGAGTTGGATTCCTGCTGATACCAGGTGTCCTCTCGTCTCCGTTAAGTGCCTCCTCCCCTGCACCTCCATTTTCATATTTCCACGCATGGCTGCCTTGACATTTAGTACGGAGAAATTGACTGTTTTCAGGGACTCTCCGGGGAGCGCTGTATTACTTTGTCCTGTCAGAAAAAGATGTCATGAAAGGAAGGTGATGTCAGGTCCGGCAGGTTGTTTATTGAATTTACGGCGCCATTATTTCGCCACTCAGCATGATTGTATTCATATTATACCCCATCCCACCAAGGTCGCCCACGCACCGGCGCCCGGTGACCTTGCGCTCGGGGCCCCTGGGGGGCCAGGTTTAACCGGAGAGACAGGGACCCTTCAGCTCTCAGCTTTGATGGACAGTCGAATAAAGCCGGGAGCTCAATGACACACCAATCAGCCGTCAGAGCAGCAGCGGTGGCTGAAAACACCCGCCGCACAGAAGCTGACTTATTTCCTCGCCCTCCGTCGCTCAGGTCTCACGTGGCGGTGAATTGCGGCATTGATCAGCGGCAAAGCTGACAACGGGAAGTGTGTTGTGGTAGGCCGACCACCAATCACAGATAAGAGGCTCCGAGGTGCAGGAGGTGGAGGTCTGTTTGGACTGGGGTCAGGGTTCAGGTGGACTCTGCAGCCGTGACACCCGGGTCAGCGTTCTGTTACGACCCAGATCCTGATCATGTTCAGGGTTGGAGGTTTATGTGGAGCTTAGAGCCAAGTGGTCATGTGATCTACAGTCTGACTGAGTCCTGCTTTGGTTGGAGGTTCCACACATTTTACACTTAACACCCTCCCTTTACAAACCCAGTACTGTGTGAGCTCAGACTGTGTCTTTATAGTTTCTGGGGTTTTTTTGTTCAAATTTTTTAGAGACAACATCTACCGGGAAAGAATTGAATGAATGAATGAATTATTTATTTATTTTGGTTTGTACATCAATCATTGCTCTTAGTATGTGGTGTCAGAAATCAGTATTTTAATCAAAGTATCAGAAACCAGTATTTTATAATTAAAAGTATTCATTTTATATTCAAAAGTATTTATTTAATTTTCAAAAGTATTCATTTTATATTCAAAAGTATTCATCTGCATGCCAGAAGTTACATTTCAGTGTAATGTGATGGTTGTAACAGAGTAGTTGCCTTTTTTTCCTGGGAGACCCACAAAAGAATGAACACATGTAGCCATCAAAAGAACACGTGAATTTATGCAAAGTTACAAAACAAGGCGGGCAGAAAGAACATGTGAACTCATGGAAAGTTTCAGAAAACGTGTTGTGCAAAAGAAGTACACGTGATTGGAAATTTTTGAACATTCTGGGAAGTACTTTACTTTTTCCAGGAAAAAGTTACATATTTATATATATGATAATTAAATACTGGGAATTAGTTGCATATGTGTATGTTTTGACCAATCCTGACAGACACCAAAAAGACCGTACCCTATCAGAGATGAGCTAAAAAAGGAGGGCTTCTGACGTGACCAGATTAATGTTCAAAATATTATAAAAAAAAGGGAACATAGGGGTGTGGTCTATACCTAACACCCAACCTACTTTTGGTCCAATACAAGTGGTCTCCTGGAGCGAAAAGTCAGTTGTTTCTGCAGATGTCAACACAGCGTTTATTTTGTGTGAATAAACATTTGACACGGCTCGAATTCTGCTCGATCTCTGAGTTTGTCTTGGGTTCTGTGTGACTGTTACTGGATGAAGCTCCACTCCATAGACGGGAGAACAGACACAGAAATATAACTGGGGAAGGGCGTCAAACAGACCACAGATGTCTCCCACTTGCAGTCGTAAATTTTACACAAGTACAATAATCGTAATAAACATAAAAACCAAAAAAGGAATAGTCTAGAAGCAAAAGCTAATTTTTTTGCCTATCCTTTTCACCTGATACACCATTTACATTAAATTAAACATGTACAGTATCGAGCATTCACACCATAAAAAACAAAAACAAAACAACAACAAAAACAAAAACATATCTACCATCTCAATTCAATATTCCTAAATAATTTTAAACTTAATGCACTTTTTTTTTTAAACTTCACCAAAGGAGTGAATATCTTACATGCATCATCAGGTCCATCCCATAATTCCACACCCCCAACCCCCCAGTCCATCTAGACTTCACATTTGTCCTCACTTTAGTCTGCTCACAAATACGGAAATCTCTGAAATTATAATTACTGTCACACAGAGCAGCAAAACACTGATAAAACTACTGAAGACAAACAGATTAAATGTTTATAATACGAGTGTAAATTCTTTGACATATGAGACAATCCTTCATGTCCTGTTCCTAACTTCACAACCTTTAGATATCCACCTTCTACAAAAGTCTGAGAAAGGTCTGAAAGGATTTTTTCGTGTTCGTTGATTGGAAACTCCAAACACGAGTTCAGGACGCACTTGGTCTGAGTTTAAGAATTTCTTCTGATCACGTGAAATACAAAAGCCAGCGCTGGTCTTTCTAAACAAGGACTCCCGCAGGAACTGGAGTCACAAAAAGCCCAGAATTCTGGGTTCGATTGACAATTATCTTCTTGTGTGACTCAACCCCGAACAATAGGCTGGACTTCGTAACATCATCGGACTCCATCTTCTGATCGGACCTCTCCTATTGACGTGACTTTCCAACCGTCAGTTCACGTCCAAGGTTCTAATAGTTTAGGATTTTTCACTAGTTTAATTTTATTTGGTTTTGACTTTTTTTTCTAATTCAGTTAGTTTAAAATTTTTTAGAGCAGGTTTGATAGTTTTTATTAGTTTAATTTTATTTCTAAATGCTTAATTTTAGTATTAATTTTGTTTTTTTTTTATATCTTTTCTCTTCTTCTCTGTGGTCGTATTCAAATAAATCCCAGACAGGACTCTGCTGCTTTCTCCCAACTTTAGTCTCCATGTTTCCAGGTAGAGTGGGGAACAGAAGACGACTGGAAACCACAAGTGAACACAAGTGACGGAGCAAAAAGTGTCGTATGGTGATGCTAGCTAAAATTACTAGGGTGAAATAAATTGATTTCATATCAATCCGACTGACAAATGTGAAAACAAAGAGAATTTTATCCATAATCTTTATCCGTTTTAGTTAGTTTTATAAACACACAATACAGTTTCAGTTAGTTATCGTTTTTTCTTTTAATTATAGTTTTTATTTATGTCAGTTAACGAAAACATTTTTTCAATTCTAGTTTTCGTCATTTTGTTAGTTTTCGTTAACGATAATAACCTTGTTCACATCTTTGCAACTGGAATGTGCTACGCAAAGTGTTATGATTGTTGTCGTAGATGTGTATCTATAAAAAAAACCAATACTGTATTGAATGTGTAGAAAAGCGACACCATCTACTGCAGCTTTTCTTCTCATCGTTTCCAGGAAAACATCGGCTCAAAATCGGATAGAAATGCAGTATTTTTACCTGAATAACAATCGAACCCAGACACTAGCGTTCAGAGACAGGATGGAACTCACCCAGGTCTTAAAACTGATTGAAGATTAATCGGATTTGATCTTTTGGTGGGATCACCTGAACCTTTAGTTATTGTTAACACGTCCCTGAGTCGAACAGCAGCAGTGAATTCATCATAATTGGTCTTTTCTGTGTCTGTGGCACCTGATTTATTGTGTTGGTCCGCTGCTCCGTTGTCTGGAAACCATTAAAAACACATCACTGATCCTCCACATTTCACCCACTGACATGTTTCTTCTTGATCACTTCTCTCTTGTCTCTGGAGGCTGGAGTCTCCTCAAGTCCACTGGAAAAAGGGATGTGTGCTCTGGAAATGGAATAAATAAAAACTAGACTGAAGAACATAACATGTGGGGTACCTCAGGGACCAGTTTTAGGTCCTAAATTGTTCATATCAAATGTATTAAAATGTGTGTTATTTGCAGATGACACGCATATTTTTTTATTGTGCTGGGGATTTGGAGGTGGTCATCAAGGAAATAAAGTAAAAAAAAAAAAAAAAAAAAAAAAAAGAGGAGGTTTGGTTTGAATAAACTGTCTTTAAATTGGACTAAAGTCAGATGGATGTTCTTTGGAAGTAACGGTAAACACTGATTAAGATGAACTTTGATCACATCTGACTGAGGATGAAAACTCTACCATTAAACTTTAAGGAAATACTGATGTTTATAAAATACACGGACAAAAGTATGTGGACACATCATGTCTACAGCTGTAAGATGTCCTGTTCATGAGGATTAGAGATAAAAATGTAGAGTTTAACTGTGCAGTTTTTCTTTTTCAGTCAGATGTGATGACAGTAGATGGTTAGAAGTGAAAGAAAAGTATTATTTACAGTCAGAGCAGGAAAAAAATAAAACAGAGATTTAGAGGAAGAACATTTAAAAATCACAGTCACGGATAAAAAAATATCTATCTATCTATCTATCTATCTATCTATCTATCTATCTATCTATCTATCTATCTATCTATCTATCTATCTATCTATCTATCTATCTATCTATCTATCTATCTATCTATCTATCCTGTCTTTCTCTCTACCTATCTATCATCACTCTCTCTCTATCATCTTTCTCTCTACCTATCTCTCTATCTGTCTATCTACCCATCTATCCATCTCTCTCTCTATATATATATATTTATCCATCTCTATCCATCTCTCTCTCTTTCTCTCTCTATCTGTCTATCTACCCATCTATCCATCCATCTCTCTCTCTATCCATCTCTCTCTACCTCTCTCTCTATTTGTCTATCTACCATCTATCATCTCTCTCTCTCTATCTATCCATCTCTCTCTCTATCATCACTCTCTCTGTCTCTCTCTACCTCTCTCTATCTGTCTATCTACCCATCTATCCATCTCTCTCTGTATATATATCTATCCATCTCTATCCATCTCTCTCTCTCTTTCTCTATCTGTCTATCTACCCATCTATCCATCCATCTCTCTCTCTCTCTCTCTCTCTCTATCCATCTCTATCCAACTCTCTCTCTCTCAATCTGTCTATCTATCTATCTATCTATCTATCTATCTATCTATCTATCTATCTATCTATCTATCTATCTCTCTCTCTCTCTCTCTCTCTCTCTCTCTCTCTCTCTCTCTGTCTATCTATCCAAACTCAGTTACTTCCAGACTTTCGGTTGAACTCCTTGATGCTAACAGAATAGAAAACCACCGGACTGATCCTTTAAAGTCTTGTCTTTTCTTTCCCTTTTTCTTCGCCGGTGCGGTGGTGTCTGATGAGTACAGCCTGTTCCCGTCGTCCCGGGTTACCGTCACCTCCGTCAGGTGAACAGGTCTTCAGCTGGGCCATAAACCTCTCATCGGAGCCTCACACACACATTCTGCTGTGATGGACGTCGGCCCTGATGAAGGTAAAGCGGCTAAAGGACACTTCCATCATGATTACATTTACATTTAAAGGGTCAGTTCACCCAAACGGCAAAACATCGATTTCAGCCCCGTCCTTAGAGGAACAGCATGTGATGGAGTTCAGAGGGCGGAGTTTAGTTGAAAATATAATCAGAGGTTTACGGAAGGTGGAAAAGGTGGAGATGGAGTGTGATTACAGCTGCATTCATGCAATAATCTGTCAGATACAGGCTCAGAAAAGTGCAATATACAGCCAATCCATTATTATTTTAATTTATTTATTTTTTTTTTTCATCAAACTGCAGTCATTTCTGTTTCTATTCTCTCTCTTTTCACTGGTATGTTGCTCAACTAATGTATATTGGATTATGTTTTGCTAATTTGATGATTATTATTATTATTAATAACCCATCAAGATCAGTGCTACTTTTGTGACAGTTCGCAAATAAATTTTTCTCTCTATTTAACCTTTCTTAAGTGATTTATCACCATTTATTATAATATTATCCTCTGTTTTTGTATTTTTCAGTGTAAATCATGTATTTTCCTATATTTAAGTCACTGATCATGTAAATGTTCATAAAAGCTCAAAATAAATTCTAAGGTTATTAAATGAGGGAAAGAGAGAACTGAATAAAAAGTATCTTTTTCAGTTAGATACAGCATTAACTGAAGAAATAACAGCTTATTTTCTTCATGCTACTTATTTGTTGACTTATTCATTTTTGTTCATTTCATTGATCATTTCATTTTGCTGCTTTTTTTTTTAAACTTAATTTGTCACCTTTTTGCTTATTTGTTTCACATTATTTACCATTTTGTAAATATTTCTTTGTTTTTGTTCATTTTATTTATTATTGAACATAAACCACATGTGTCCATCCACTGTTCAGTTCTGCTTCTATTCTTTCTCTTTTCACTGGTATGTCACTTAAATAAAGTATTTTGGATGATGTTTTGCTAATTTGATGATAATTATTATCATTAATAGCCCATAAAGACTGAGTGCTACTTTTTGTGACAGTTCCTGAAGAAATTTTTCTCTCTATTTAACCTTTCAGAAGTGATTTATCACCATTTATTATAACGTTATCCTCTGTATTTTGCATTTTTCTGTGTAAATCATGTATTTTCCTTTATTTAATTCACCGATCATGTAAATGTTCATAAAAACTCAAAGTAAATTCAAAGGTTACTTTTATCAAAACAGAGAAAGCTGAAGAAAAAGTGACTTTTTCCAATTAAATATAGCATTAACTGACCAAAAAAACAGCCTATTGTCTTTGTGTTACTTATTATTTTGTTGACTTATTCATTTTTGTTCATTTCACTGATTTGCTTTTGTTCATTTTGGTGCTTATTTTATTCTTTTTTTTTTTTTTTTTTTTTACTTCAGTTTAGTCACCTTTTTGCTAATTTGGTTCACATTATTTATCATTTTGTGTTGAATTACTTGGGTGACAGCAAAATGTCTAAACTACATGATTGTTTAGAAGGTGAAACACTGGAATGTCCTTGTTTCAACTCTAATACTTTCAGTCGACGTCATAACTATAATGAAAGTAATAAAAATCTGCCTTTAAAGGTGACTTTGACTTAGCAGTAAACACAGTGGAGAACAGACGTCTTATTTAACGTACAATAACATCATCATGTTATAATATCCAATACCCAGTATGGAATGTAATAACATTTAACATAAGGAAACACCTGAATTCAATGTGTCCCAATACTTTTGTCCGTATAGTGTATCTCTATGTGATCGTATGTCGTGACGCCGTGTTTTAATGAGCTCGCATGATGCCGATCCGACCTTGCAGTCGTCTCATTGCATGTTTTGACAGATCTGCCTGATGTTTGGCTGGATCTGTGACTCCAGGAGGTTTTTAGGCCTCTGCGTCGCATTAATCCTCGTGTTTTTCCATGTAGAGCAGCAGGCCGCCTCACCACCCCCCCACCCACTAACCCGCCCCCCTCCCCCGGGGACCCCTCCTCCGCTGCGTCCAGACTTGTCAGAGCAGATTCTCGTCAAATTACCGATGTCCTGCATCGGGGTAATTGCTTGCCAAACCCACTCCACTGATGCAAATTTAAGGGGTCGCCTGTGATGGAGATAATGCCAAATTGGTTTTGAGATTTTGAGATGTCTACTCAGCATGGATAGATAGATATGTGGGACCTTAAATGAAAAAAAAAGGAGAAATGAAATAAGGTTCTGCGCGGAGAATGCTGATTTGGCATTACTCAACATCGGATAGATTTCTCCTCCTGCTGCTGCTCGCTTCTTTCTCACACAGCGAATCATTTTAAAGTCTATCTGGAAGGCACGCGGCGCTCCATAACAGACTCATGCACCGACGCCATAACACCTCCTCTCTTGTCCAGTAATGTTCAATTGGCTCGACTAAGTAGCCCTTAATGGGGGCCGGAGTCCAGCTCAGCCCGACCGTGACCCGACTGTCAATGAAGCAGAACGGGCAGCTCAGACCAACGCCGCCGCCGGGATGCCGCCGCCCACATCACCTGATGCACAGACCAGGACTTTTACAGCGGCATGCACAAGGTGGGACACCCCTGGGACCAAATATGGCCTTTCATGGAAGAGTCAGCAGAGAAAACCACTCCAGCGTCCTCACAACAAAAATGTAGAATCTGAATATTACAAACGAACATGTAGAGAAGTCTGGTGTATTTTACTTTTTCTTCAACTTTATTTCCTCTGCCAAGTGTAAAGGCAGAGGTTATGTTTTCATCGGGGTTTGTCTGTCCGTCTGTCTGTTAGCAAGATAACTCAAAAAGTTATGGATGGATTTGGATGAAATTTTTTTAGGAAATGTTGATACTGGCACAAGGAACAAATGATTAAATTTTGGTGGTGATGGGGGGGGGGGGGGGCTGATCTGCCTTGGCAGAGGTCTGCGCTCTCTGAGGCTGTATTCACACCTGGAAAGTCCTTTGGTCCGCTTATTTGATTCGGCTCAAATGCGGACTTTATTTTTTTCATTTGGGTCGGATCGCATTCATATTGCACTTTTTGCTAGTGGACCAAAATGCGTGAACAGAAGCACGCATGTGACGAACTGCGCTGGCATTGGACAGAAAGGTTGGGGGGCGGGGTGAACCAGAGACGGCCGGCGTTGATGAAAATAATCGTGGTGCTCCTACATACAGTTAGCATTTTCAGAATATAAATTGTATTTTTACTGACACAAATTTATGAAAATAATGTTAACACTCAAGAAAAGCTCAGTTGGAGCCAGTTTCATAATACGGACATGTGACCAGATGTCAGTGACACATTCAGTGTCCTCGTTGGTCCTCGTCTGTCCACAGCTCATAGCTGCTGCTGTTCACTCTAAACACCTGTAAACCTCAGCTACTTCCAGCAGCTACGGTGGCTCGTCAAGCACAAAAAGGGGCAAGATTCCTTGGTTTGGTTCGGTTCGAGGTCGGTTCTATTCACACCAGAAGTGAACCGGCCCAGAGTCCGTTGGTTTGGTTCCAATCAGAGTTCGCATGTTTGTATTCACACCTAAAAAAAAGTCTGGACTTTCTGAGGAAATGAACTCTGGTCCATTTTAAATGGACCAAACATGGTAGGTGTGAATACAGCCTGAGGGTTTTTCTAGTTACATTTGTTTTTGTTTTTTACATTCTGCTAGCGCATAAAACAAAGACAACTAGAAAAGCACTCAGATCACCCCCCTGATCACCACCAAAATTTAATCATTTGTTCCTTGTACCAGTATTAACATTTCCTGAAAATTTCATCCAAATCCTTCTTTAATTTTTTATGTTATCTTGCTAACAAACAAATAAACAAACAAACAAACAAACCCAGATGAAACAAGAAAAGCTCTCGGAAGCACAAGTAACGTTATGTGTGGAGTGGTATGGACCATTAGGAGGAAAGGAAAATGTTTAGGATTTCAAAAATTAGTAAAAAAACCCTCAAAAATCAGAACTATGAACAAACTTTGTTGACATTGTCCCAAGGAAGAAACGTGAAAAATGAAATGAATCTGACCAGTAGTTTTGTCTGAGAAGAAATTGCTAATGAAGATGACCATCACAGCGTCTTCACAAAAACTCCTGTCCTGTCAGCTGGTGAACTAAAACAGCTGAAGGTGGAAAGAGGACAGCTTCTACAAATGGACAATGATCCTGAACACACTTCAAAATCCACCGTGGACGACCTCAAAAGGCACACGCTGCAGGTGTGACCACAGTGTCCTGACCTGAACATGATTGAAAACCTGTGGATAGAAGGAAAAAGAGACAGAACAGACAGAACTGACAGAACTGACAGAAGACTGTTGTGAAGAAGAATGGACGAAAAACCCTCAAATAAGAACCAAAAGACTCTTAGTAATGTTATAGAAGATGATTCTACTCTATTCAACTATGTTCGACTCTACTGTATTTTATTCTATTCTATTCTACTCTGTTCTATTCTATTGTATTCTATTCTATTCTGGTCATTGTGCACAGATGCACATATTAATCATCCATTTGTTGGGATTTAACTCTCCAGGCCTTAAACCAAGGGTCCTCTGGGGGGGGGGGGGGGGGGGGGGGGGCTGTCTCTTGGGGAGGAGGGGGTTTAATATCAGAAGTTGGTGTTAGTGGCGGGTACTGGTAATGAATGCAGGTGGTGGTGGTGGTGGGGGGCTCATGGGTAAATGGGCAATGACAATTACAGAGCAGTAATTAAGTGAGTGGAGTGGAGAGCATCCTCCAGGGAGGAGGAGGAGGAGCAGTGGACCCCAGGGTCGAGGAGGAGTGGGACATCACAGGCACAACAAAACATCTACAGACTAGGCAAAAAAAAAAAAAAAAAAACCCAAAAAAACCCCCCCAAAAAAAGAACAACAAAATAATGAATGAAACGACGACGAGATGTGGAAGAATTAGACAAATGGACTCAACAACAGCTTCTGTTCAACAGCATCAACAAAAGAAAATAAGAAGAGCTGGAAGAGGAAATATAAGAGGGGGGGTTAGGGGGGGGTTTACTGGATGGCATTTTATTATCATCATAACATGTTAAACAAATTTAACCCATAAAGACCCAAACCATCTACTGACCTAAACTGTTCAATACCTGTTGATCCACTAATTCTATCAATCCATGTCAATAATTGGTGTAAAATAGTTCATCGTCTTTTCAAGGTCATCAGATATGACCCATTTGGACGTTCAGAGGCTCCGTAGTTACCATGGAAACACCATCATCTTCTACAACATCGATTCGCCAGTAAAACCCATGGAGTTGGATCAATGACAGTGGAAAAAATGAACAAAAATGAAGAAAAACACATAGAAAATGGTCAATAATGTGAAAAATAAGCAAAAAAAAAGAGTAAAATAAAGTAAAAAATAATAAAAACAAGCAACAAAATTAACAAAAATAGTAAAAGTAATGAATGAAAAGAATAAAAATTAACAATAAATCAACAAAATAATTAGTAACGTTGACAAAGTAAGCCACAAACTGAATAAAATTGAAGAAAAAATTATGAAATAGGCAAGAAAATGTTGAAAACTAAACAAACAAACAAAAAAAATTGAACAAAAATGAAGGAAAATTAATTAAATAGCCAACAAAATAAACTAGAACAGCCAAAGTAATCAATAAAATGAACAAAATGAATAAAAAAATGAAAAAATAATCAGCATCAGAACAAAATTTAGCAGTGGTGTCTTCCTACTCTCTTTCAGGCACAACAGTTGTTCTTTTTTCTATTATTCTATTTTTTATTTTTATTTTTGTTTTGTTTAATTATTTTTTTCCCCCCTGTTTTGTATTATGTTTGTGTCTGAAATAAACTAAAACTAAAACTAAAATAAGCCACAAACTGAACAAAATTGAAGAAATATGTTAAAATAATTGGTGTATAATACAGTTCTTCATCTTTTCATGGTCATCAGATATGACCCACTTGGACGTTCAGAGGCTCCGTAGTTACCGTGGAAACACTGTCATCTTCTACAACATTGATTCACCAGTAAAACCCATGGAGTTGGATCAATGACAGTGGATAAAAAAAACCCTAATATAATAGCATAAAAACCTACGAAATAATTCATAATATGGAAAAAATAAACAAAAAATAAAGTGAAAATGATAAAATAAGTAACAAAATGAACAAGCAACAGCCAAAGTAATAATTAAAATGAATAAGCCAACAAAATAATACGTAACATGAGCAAAATAAGCCACATATTGAAGTAATCTTCCACCTATATTCGATATAACTGACACTAACGTTCACCTGAACCCAACTGTCGGCAGTCTCAGAATTCACAAACGTCCCCACGCACTGGGGCGCCGTAAGGGGGGGGGGGGGGGGGGGGGGGCTGACAAATTCATGGGCCCATCATATGTGTGTCTAGTGGATACAGGTTAGAAAGTGTGAAAATTTGGGGTAAGATCCACTGTTTAACCTCCTCAGACCCAGCTATGGGTTTTCTGTCCACCTCTGTAGACAAGAGTTTCACAACTTTATACACACAGTCAATAAAACTTTGAGACCATATTTTTCGACATAATTTTCATTTTGAAACCCTAAACTGGAATGTTTTCATATGAATCATTTGTTTAGGATATTGGCATACAGAAACAAAAATCTAAAGTTTCAAGAATAATTTCAAAACAAAAAACTTAACAAAAGAAAATGGCACCTACCAGACACACAGTCCCAACAGTAGCAGTCCTGGTCCTGGTCCTGGTCCTGGTCCTGGTCCTGGTCCTGGTCTGCAGTTGTCCCTCTCTCTCTCCCTGGACTCGGTCTATGTTCACCAGAGCCTGTGGTGTTGTGGCGTTCATCCAGGTTTGGGAACAGCCCATCCATAGGCCTGTAGCTCAGACCGGCCTCCACCATACCCAGGTCCAACCTGGAGACGATGTTCAGGTGATAGACGTGGTGTGATGCCGTTCACTGGACTAACAGTGGAGGCCTTTTTTGGGCCTTTAAATAGGCCTTCCAAACCAATCCTCAAATTGTGCACAGACCCACTCAGTGTGTATTTGGTCCACTTTAGCAAAGAGACCAACCCATGTGCAATGAACTGTGACAACATGACAACTCATCATCATCTGAACTACCCCAGCACTAAGGCAGCAAGAAATCCACAATGAATAATTACAACCCCCCTACAAGTAGAAATATGCAGACATTTACACCTCAAAGTTTCTACTGACTGTCAGTATACAAAAAAAAAAGAAAACTGTCCACCACAAAGGATATTCCATAAAAATTTTAAAAACTGCATCTGAAAAAACTGTTGCATCATAATGTTTCCAATATAGGCACTGATTTAATAAAAAACAAAAGCAGCTGGTACTTCGCTGACATTTCCTGGGTCTTAGGAGGCTAATAGAGGAATAGAACCAGAGAGCTGGACATTGAAAGTATGTAGTTTCGCTTTCGTTTCACAACAGCATTTGTTGCGTTAGTTATAGACCCCCCCCCCCCACCCACCAAAAAAAAAAAAAAAATCCTCATCTCTGTTTTTTTTGACAAACCATACCCTGTGTATATGTTTGCACAAATGGCAAATAACATTTTTCAACATGGATCCAACATGGAACCAAATCCAGTCCTGTCTGGGTGAGCTTCATACATGTAGTGGTTCTGTATACGTAGACGTGAATTAAATGCAAATGCAAAAAAAACATCAACATCTACGTTTCCTTTTGTAATAATTTCCACAGATTTGTTTATTGATTTGCTTTTATAATGTTCATTTATAGACACCCTGTATATAATGGGTTCTGTTTGTTAGCGCGTCGGCCTCTACGCGCCGTCCACGCCACAGTGCCACCGTCCCTCCGTCCGTCCATCCTTTGGGCCGTGAGAATCGTCTTGGGCGTGGATCAGCCGAGCGCCACTGAGCTCGCCTCTTAAGTCCTCCGACAGCGGCGCCGCTGTGATACCTCTAAGAGGCGAATCCCCGTCTCTGTTCTCAAACCCGACAATCTCCACGGCGGCGCCCGGTGTCTGACTCGAATACCATCGGAGAGTTTAAAAACGAAGCCGAGGAGAAAGAGAAGAGAGAGAATCAGAGGCGTGTGGTATTTGTTTGACAGGTACATGTCTCTATAGGCCAGTGCCTTTCCAATTTAAGAGGCCCTTAAGCTGGGAGCAGCAGCTTAACATTATTCTGTGTGAAGAAAAAAAGAAAAAAAAAGAAAAAAACACACTGTGCTCTTTTCCCCCTCTCCTCACCGCTTTCAGAACGGGCCCTGCCGACCCTTCAAGGACGCTTTGCTGCAAGTGTTTCATCATTTGGTTGAATTTTAATTATTTTCCAGGCTTGTTAAGTCCCGCAGCAGCAGCGGCGTACGTTCACTGTGAAGGAAAAGGAAGTGAAGTGACAAAAGGTATGAAGGCAGGACCAGGGGGACGACGGCGGATGACAAAATATTTCATTAGCCTCTGAAATGTTGGCTCACTCACATCCACGACTCTACGCCCTCCGACCGGCGCCGAGGTCCGACACCGAGGACCTGGACCGTGTTTCATTATCAGGACAAATCTTTAGATAATTAGTTAATCGCAGCCGTTAATGAAGGCCCGTAACATTTTTGTTCCCATGTTTAATTAACTACAAACCTGCTTCACTTTGCTGTTCCCGCTGACGTTCGTCTACAGATTTTCACACAAACTCATCCGTTGTTCATGTTTGTGAGTCTGAGGTTTGAACCCTGGGATAATTTAGGTGAAATACTGAGGCCACTTTGACTAAAATACATTTATTATTAACACACAACAGATCAAACCACTGCTGCAGCTTTCAGTGTTCGTCTTTGTGAGTTGATTTGAATAGTTTTCTGGTCATAAAAGTTGACTCATCTAACAGTCACTCACTTTTCCATTGGACATCTGCGCAAAACTTTACAGGTATTTACTCAAAGTCAAAAAAACAGAAGTGTGTAATGTCGGTTTTTCCATTAAATCACAAATGTGATGTGTGTCCACACATACCGCACCATGTTTCTTTTAAAACTCTTCTTCTTCACTTGTTGTAATGTCCGTCAACATCCTTTTTTTGTTTTTTTTTTTTTTATTCACGTGACTCTAGTTGCAGAAAAAGGTCTTTCCTTTGCAGTTTTGTTTCATATACCAATTACACTACACCTGAAAAACCACCTCTTGCCAGCACAAAAACTTTGAATCAAAAAACAAGAGTTTGGGTCAAATTGTCGTTTTTCCATTAGGTAAATTTTTATGCACAAATTATATTCGCACAATTTGAGAGTCAATGGAAAAGCGACTAGTGTCCAAAAAAATGTCAGCATTCATCACGGATTAGGGATGGGAATCGAGAACCGGTTCTTTTTGAGAACCAGATCCCAGTAGCTCGATTCCTTGGAACTGTTTGCCTGTCTGCTTAACGATTCTGTTTATCGATTCTGCCTTTGTTGCGCATGCGCGATGATGTCACACGTACGCTGCATTGTTTTGATCAGAACGTAGCCAGCATGGCATTGAGGCAGAAACAGTCTAAACAGACCACACCAGGTCCAAACAGACCACACCAGGTCCAAACAGACCACACCAGGTCCAAACAGACCACACCAGGTCCAAACAGACCACACCAGGTCTAAACAGACCACACCAGGTCCAAACAGACCACACCAGGTCTAAACAGACCACACCAGGTCCAAACAGACCACACCAGGTCTAAACAGACCACACCAGGTCCAAACAGACCACACCAGGTCTAAACAGACCACACCAGGTCCAGGTGAACTCTGTCAGATCTTCCATTTCTTCTAAAGGTGGAATCCCTCCAGTCTGTTCAAACATTCGTCCACATGGGATTCATTTAAGGAATGTCACAGATTTGATTCTCTACTTAGTGACGCTTGTGAATGTAGCGGCAGAGTGAACACCAGGCCCAGTTCTGGTTCCGGTGCGGGCAACGAACGTCGTACCCAAATACAAGTTTGTGAAGGTAGAGGAAAGGAAATGAGGAGCACAATAACAGGAGACGAGCAGAGTGGAACTGGTTCCATGTAGTGGAAATGCAGCAACAGAGGAATTAGTAAAGAGTCTGGAGTTTGACTGTCACTGCACGCCTAGTCTTACTCTCGAAGGGTGTTTCACGTTTAAAAAACAGTCAAATCTTGCATGGTTGGTCTTTAATAGGAGTCAGATGTAAACCCTCATGGGTGCAGGATCTTGTGAGTCTGGACCTGCAGGCCTCGTCGGTTCCATCGGTGCATGTGTTCATGTTTGCGTTTGCAGCAGCTGTTACTACGGCGGCGTTTCCATCCACGCCCTCCACTGTACCTGGGATGGCAGCGCTTCCTCTGCCGCCTGTCAGTCCATCACAGCGTCACGGGAATTGATCTGTTTGGTCCCCTGACGCTCCCTGTTACCATTGATTAACCGGTGAGTCACGCTACCTCTGCAAAGACAACGTTTGAAGCTTTTATTTTTTCCCCCTTAATTATTTAGAGTCACAGCGAGGTGCGCGCTCATCCCGGAGCCTCATACATCATGCAAAATACTCCGACTGACAGCCACGCCGACCGCTTTCAGGGCTTTTTTTTTTTTTTCTTCCTCTCCTTTCCTTTTCTTTTTTTTATTCTACTGTTTGTTTTAGTCGCAGGCTCTGGGGCATGAGGTGCAGTTAGTGTGTGCTGTGATGGGAAGCTGAGAGCTGAATTACCGCTAATGGCTGCGGCTGAGAGGAGTGAGGGATGATTTTATGGATGAAGTCGTGTATTTTTCCTCAGATTTAAAGGTCTCTCTGAGAGGCCTGTTAGCGTCCGCCGCTGCATTCGCCGGGTCGTTGTGTTCTCCTCGTTCGACTCCGGCTCAGTCTATTTGCGCGGTGATAAAACAGCAGAGTGATTAAAATGGTGCGATAAAAGCAACGCGAACAACAATCCGGCGGCGGCAGATGTTTATACGACTACAGAGTGTCAGGAGGAGTGAGATTTATTAATGAGTGAGGAACGTGCACGGGTGCAAACTTTAGTTTTATCTTCTCATTTCATATTGTTCCAATCTCATGAATCATTATTTGAGTTCGACGACTGAGCTTCATGTTTGCATGAATGCTTCTTTTGTGATTTTAAACAGACTCTAATATTCCAGTAATAATAGTCCAATTAGTAAAACTGCCTCATGTTACATCCTCTGAGCAGAGGGAAGCTTAACCCTTCACATCTAACGTATCAGATTTGATACATGAGTTCTGAAGCCCTCTACATGATCAGTGTGATTTTTTTTTTCTTGTAAAACCTGATGTATACAATTAGATACATGCAATACACAGATAATCCACCAGGGGGAGGAATTCGTTCACCAGAGGCCTTACCAGTAACACTACAAGACTCAACTTTTCATGGTCATCAGATATGACCTATTTGGACGTTCAGAGGTTCCGTAGTTACCGTGGAAACACCGTCATCTTCTACAACATCGATTCACCAGTAAAACCCATGGAGTTGGATCAGTGACAGTGGATAAAAAAGAACAATGTAACAGCATAAAAAAACCTACAAAATTGATAAAGTGGAAAAAATAAACAAAAAATAAAGTGAAAAGGATAAAATAAGTAACAAAATGAACAAGAACAGCCAAAGTAATAATTAAAATGAAGAAGCCAACAAAATAATAACTAAGATGAACAAAATAAGCCACAAATTGAAGTAATCTTCCACTTATATCCGACATTATTGACACTAACATTCATCATCAACGTCATCTTCTACAACACTGATTGGATCAATAACAGTGGAAGGACACACTGGGTTTATGATCAGTTAATGACAGCTTTTACTGATAAACTCACTTTTTCATGGGATTTACAAGTTTGAAGGAAAGTCATATTCTCAATAAATCTCCTTTACGTCAGTAGTTTAGTGGCTTTCACAGATTCTATCAATGTAAAACTCCTTCTATATAAACAGCTATTTTTTTTGTTTGTTTGCATTTTTTGTTTATTTTAAGGGAGAACATGATCTTGTTTTGTACAAAAGCAAAAGTTCCAAATTTAAACTGGTTTATGTTTATGAAAAACTCACTTTTGGTTCATTTTTCTCTATTTCTGATATAATATTCCTTAACTTTAATCTCAGCTTTAATAAACATCTATAAAATCAGTGAATTAAATATAGGAAAATATATGATTTTCACTGCAAAAAAAAAGCTAAATACAGATGATAATATTATAATAAATGGTGATAAATCACTTAAGAAACATAAAATATAGAGAAAAATTCATTTAAGAACTGATATTAAAGTATCACTGGGTCTTTATGGGTTAAAATTGCACTAATTTTTCTGAAAAAAAAAAAAAAATCAGGTTTTTCAAGTTATTCACTTTTCTGTGAATACATAGTTCTTAACCCTATAACACCAAACATATCATATTTGATACATGAGTTTTGAAGCCCTCTACATGATCAGTGTGATTTTTTTTTCTTGTAAAACCTGATGTATATAATTAGATACATGCACTACACAGATAATCCACCAGGGGGAGGAGTTCATTCACCAGAGGCCTTTAGTGACACTACAAGACTGACATTAATGAGGAAGAACTGGGACCATTTAGAAAAAAAATTACCAATCTCTTAGACATGTTTGTGATTTATTATGTTTTTGTTTGTTCAAAAATACTACTATTATTATTCTTCTGCCTCTGCTTGTGTGTGCGTAGCGATTAGCTCAGCAGACAGACAACAGGTTTCCCAAGAAAAGCCGGACGCCCAAAACTTCTCTCCAAAGATTTACTGTAGACTCACTGTAAAACTGCAACATACATACAGAAAACGTCTCAGTTATGCTCATTACCCTAGCGCATTTATATGGCATTATACATTTAAGTGAATAGGAAATAGATCGCTAGCTTGATGCTAACTTGAATGGGAAAATCCATTGACACGCTAATGATTAGCATTTACAGATCAGCTTAAGATTTATGTCTTTTTTTATCCAGCACCAAAGGTTCACATCACAGATATTTTTTACTCTTCATTCTTAAAACAACTGAACATAAAATACTCACAGACAAACGTTTTCCTGGCCATACAAACAGAGTAAGAAAAACAGGTCAGTTTGGTTCCTTTTTATGTCTGAACTGACTACGGCAACACCGAAAGTACAACATATACGTTACTGCAACTTATTCTAACAACTGGAGGGCCACCTTTACTTGCTTTTAACAACAGAAATCACAATTATTATATATTTATTTCTATTCTATTCTATTCTATTCTATTCTATTCTATTCTATTCTATTCCATTCCATTAAGCCAGAGTAGTGATGGTGTGTCCCACGTCTTGGTCAGAAATGCTCTTCTCTGGATATTTCAACAGAATCTCCATGGTTTCCATGACTCCATCAGACTCAGAGTAAAGTCAGTCTGAATTTTCTGTCTATGTTGGATCTAATGCAGGGTTATTTGGAACTGAACGTTAATGCAGGGTTACACCGAGGTCACTTCACTGCCTGAAAACGCGCTCCTGCCATTTTTCATACGGTTTGGTCGTGTTCCTGCGTAGTTATTTTCTTCTATTACTGAATGTGTAAGTCATTGAATCCATCATTATATTCACATAAAAGCCGTCATGTTGAATTGAACTGCTTTTCATCGCAGGGGTTGGACTTGAAGGAAATTACACACAACAGAAAAAGACTGAATGAACCCGTTACTTAAACTGTATTTTCACTCCGTTTGGCATTTGACTTGTGTTCTTTCACATATGTTTAGTATGTGCTGCCTTCATAACGATAATAAATCTGCTTATGTTCCACAGTGGTTTGTCCGAATTCATTAACATTTTCTACCACTCGTACTGTTTTGTCAGTGATTGTTTTTTATATGTACCATATGTGGTTTATTTGCCGATAAAAGTCTTTTAAAATAAAATAAAAAGTTGAATGTTGCTGCTTTGACCAGTGAATTTCCCCACGTGATTGTATATTTCAGTCAGCATTTAGGCACACTTATTTCTGTATATTTCTGTATCATATTGATACTATTTATCTAGTGCATATTGTAAAAAAAAAAAAAAAAAAAATTGCTGCTTTAATTGTGTTTATTAGAACTGGTCTAATGTGTGTGTGTGTGTGTGTGTGTGTGTGTGTAGATAGATAGATAGATAGATAGATAGATAGATAGATAGATAGATAGATAGATAGATAGATAGATAGATAGATAGATAGATAGATAGAACTTTATATATATAGAAATAATCTTTTTTCTATTGATAATTTTTTTTTTTTTCGTTAAAATAAAAAAAAAGAAACATGGAATGTCTAAAAGCACTGTTTTTGTCAGTACAGTGCCATAGATACTGATGGAAGAACTGAAGGGATTTTGTTTTTTTATCAAGAAAACATGTTAAATGGATAGATATCAGCTCTGAAATTCAACTACTATGAGCTATTTGTGTTGTTGTCATTATATTTGTCCAAAAAAAAAAAGTACCTTTAGTTGGACCAGGCATTAAAATGAACAAAAAACCTAAGAAAACAAGGGGTGGACTAATCATTTTTTCTGCGACTGTACGTCTACATGGGTCAGTTCTACAAAAGCCCACCCCTCATCCAGTGGTCACACAGGAAACGAACTACTGAGCCCAAAGCCACGGTGCTCTGTCCCTGTCGGAGCTTCAGGTGGACGTCCCTGCAGGTTCGAACGTGTTGTGTCTTAACTTTGCGAGTGTGTGCAGAGGTGGCGTTGCTAAAGGATTGGCAGTAATAAAGAGTCAGACAGCCTGATTCCACACAGACCTGAGTGGATGATTTGAGCTGTTCTTCAGTGTCTTTTCAGTGGCAGCTGGTGATTATTTACCCGCTGAGACACTGAGGGCTTCACTGTCTGTTCTGAGCTTTGACTCAGGTTGGTTTTCATGGTAATGATACGGTGACAACAGGTTACAGGAGACGTATTAAAGCACAAAGTCCCATCAAGTGTGTGGTGTTGTTGCATCATGTGCATTGATTCTTCAGTCTGAACTTCACTGAAGGATGAAGATGATTGTAACAAACTCATTGTTTATTCGATGTCTGGATGGAGGTGGAGACGAACTCCTCCATCGTTCACAGTAAAGTAGAACATACAAGCGATAACATGTTTATGGAACTATGTGAACGCTTTTTGTGTGGATTTGCTCAAGTGCAGACATTGTTTGAAGTTGATTAGGATCAGAAATAGACGTGTTCTCTTATGATTTTGGTTTTACATTTCATCTGGAGCTGGATCTGATCGGATTTTCTTTAGTTGCAACTGTTTAAAGCGGCAGTTTGTTACAAAAGTTTCACATTTTCCTTTCGGTATGTTGTCATTCAAGGCGGCCGAGAAGAAACGCTTCCTTCTGTGGAGGTTTGTGGAGGTCTGGGATGACCCAGATGAAGAAAAACTAAGAATTTATAAACCAAAAACGACCAAATAAAGCCATCAAATTTAAAACATTCACAACCAAAAGGGCAACGTGGAAGTATGAGGGTAAAAGAGGAGGTTTTCAGATGCATGTGATGAACTGATGAGGAATAAAGGGAAGGGGGGGGGGGGGGGGGGGTATGGACTTTGATTACTGAATGGAGGATGGGTGGGAGTAGGCGGGGCTAAGAGTTAAGGTGGAGAGGTGGCTGATGGTTAATGAGGGACAGGTGAGACAGACGAGTGGATGGAAATGATAAAGACAGGAAGAAAAAAAGAAAGAATAGACCTGATTTTCACTGAAAAATATAAAATGCAGGAGATAATATTATGATAAATGACAATAAACTACTTAGCAAAGGTTGAATGTAAAGAAACATGTATTTGTAAATCACCAGTAAAAAAGTCTGTGAGGTTTTTAAGGGTTAAAGAACATATGAAATGTTTACATCCATAAACCACCCTTCAAAAATCTGAAATTTTAAACAAAAAATAAGTGTAATTTTAACAATATTCTGCCTCACTTGATCTTTTACACCTGTTCATTATAACGGACAGATCACAGCGGATCTACAAACACACAAACATTTAATAACAGGCAGAATATTGGAATAATTACACTTATTTGTCTTTGGACATTTCAGGTTGGTTGTGGTTGCTTAAAGTAATTATTAGAAAATTAAAAATCATAGAAAAGCACTCTATAAATCTAATCCATTATTATGAAAATGAACAAATGTTGGAGAAACATGAACAGAAATAAACAAAAAAAAAAAACATGTAAAAGAATTATAAATATAAACAAAATAAGCAATAACAATAATTAAACATGTACAAATATTTGAGAAACGTCAACAAAATTAACAGAAATGAGCAAAAATTACAAAAAATAAATAACAATAAAAAATAAATGTTTGATGTTCTTAAAATCCTACATACTTTTCTGAAGACATTTCAGGTTCATTTTTGTTCATGTTCTTAATATTTATTGTTAAAGGGTAGTTTATAAATGTAAACATTTTCATGTAATTTTACTTTTTTTTTTTTTTTTACACTAAACCAAAAAGATAAATGTGTACTTGTCCTTATTTACTGGTTATTATTATAGTATTTTCCTGGTCTGACCCACTGTAGATCATATTGTTCTGTATGTGGAACCTGAACTAAACTGGTTTTAACACCTCTTATTGTTAATATCTTCAGTTGAATTTTTGCATTTGATATATTCACCCCAGGACTATAGAACTGGACCCTTTGGGGGGTCGGTTCTGGCCCCTGGGCCTTCTGTTTGACACCCCTGACCTAAACTAAACCCTGTTGATGTGAATTCTGAAGTTCGTTCCAACTGTTTTACCCCCGGACCCGGCAAAAACCACCGGCTTCTGCATTCATGCGTTTCCATGACAACGAGCGCTTCGTGGGTTCTGTTTCCTCCGACTTCTGTTTTCTGGGCACACGGGACACGACAAATGTGTGTGTGTTTGTGTGTGAAATCCTGCCGACTGATGTGTGAGCACAGAAAAATAAAAACATCAAGTCCTTCCTGTGTTTTCCCCTTAATTTAATCTCTGCTCATTTGGTTTGGCTGCGTCGTCCTGTTGTTACATCTCTGTTGTTTGTGTGTCTTACGTACTTTTCATTTCATTGCCTCTTTTTCATCTTTATCAAATTAATTTTGTCGTTAATTTTGTTGTTGTTTTCGTCGTATCTGATATGATGCCTTGTCTTTGTTGTTGTTATTTTGTCACTATGTCTCAAGTCATTTTGTCCTTTGTTTTTTTTTCCACATTATTCCATCTTTTCCTCTTTAGTTCTTCCAATAACAAAACAATATTTATTCAATATTTATCCAAACATAAATGCACTATTTTATATAGACTTGAGTTCACTGATATACATACTGTTAATATTGTGTCTAGTCATATGTATATATATATATATATAAAATTTGACTGTTATTCTACTTTTGGTTCTATTCTTATTTTACTTTTTATAAAATTTTATATTGTATTTTCTTATTTATTTATTTATTTATTGTTGCAATCTTAGATTTACTCTATTCTTATTTTTCTGATAGTGTTTTATCAACATTGTTGCACTGACTGAGGTAGCACTGAAAGCACAATGACAATAAAGGCATTCTATTCTATTCTATTCTATTCTATTTTTTTTATCCTTTAAAACATCATTTTCCACCTTTTGTCATTTTTGCCTTGTTACATCCTCTGTTCTCATTGTATTTTTCTTGTCCTTGATGTTGTGAAGGTTAAAACACTATAAACAAATAAATAAATAAATAAATAAAGTATATGAAGACATCTGTTTTATAAGAAGCAGAAACTTCACATATTTGTGATAAAGTGTGTGAACCTTTGCCAAATGATGTATTAATGTGGACAAAAATGTAAACACCAAACATAAAGTCTTCCAGAAATATCCTCAAAGTGTTCCTGAATGCACCGGCTTGGCTCCGCCCACTCCAACTGGGTCAGCACGTTGGCTAAAACTCATAGTGTATCTTATATATTTTGTTTATTATTATTTTTAATTGCCTCTACATGTAATGTAGAACTGACAGATGCCATCGGTGCTAATTAGTGACAGTGTTATCCAGTTCTGGTCTTGTGTTGGGGGGCGGACCCTCAATGCTGCCGCCAAATTAATGTGTTGTGAACTAACGAGCACATAAAGGCACCAATTAAAAGATGGAGATCCACCAGAGCTCAGACCCCATCCCCGAGGCCTCACATGAAAGACCGATCCTGCAGGAGGAGGTTCAGAGACCGAGACAGACCAGGATGGTCCAGAAAGGACTGGAAGGGACCAGAAAGGACTAGGAGAGAGGGACCAGAGGGGACTAGGAAGGACTTGGTGGGACCAGGGGGGACCGAGAGAAAGGGACCAAAAAGGACCAGGAGATACCGGGACGGACTAGGGAGGACTGGGTGGGACGAGGAACCGGGAGAGAGTGGGAGGGACTTGGAAGGACAAGGAAGGACAAGGACAGACCTAGAGGGACTGGGAAAAACTGGGTGGGACCAGGAAGGACTGGGAGAGAGAGACCTGGAGGAACCAGGAAAGACCAGGAGGGCCTACAGGAACTACAGCTCAAACATGTTTTGAGAACGTAACTCAAAGGTAAAGTTATTGGAGAAACAGACAGAAGTTCCAGATCCAACCCAAACCCAGTGAACTTGGTTTATCAGACTCTTCAGCAGAACTTCCTCAACCTCTGTAGATTGATTTCCTTCCTTCCAGGCAGCCGCTGCTTTCATTTTGATTAAAACCAATTTGCAGAGACCTGGAACCTGCAGCAGATAGATAATCGATCACAGCTGGCATTTAGTCACTTTTCTGAAAATAAAAAGTTTTAAAACAGAGTCGGAGCTGGGATAAATAACAGCAACGGGATCCCAGATGGTTTAATTCTGTTTGAACTTCCCATACCCTGTTGAATTATTTTAACTCCTTAGTCTCTCACTGGAGTTTTAAACCTGATCCTTCCATGTCGGAAAAATAATCTAATTAGTATCAGAATGCGAAAATGTGCTTCTTATAGCGACATAAGTAAAGGTTACGGATAGAAGGTTAACTTCCTTTATTATCCATTCTAATGTGCACATATTAGCTAGCATTAGCATTAGCGCATGATACACACAAGCATATTTCTTTGATAAGTTTTTCAAAACTGGAACAGATTTCAATGAATCGCATATGATAATAAAGACGTATTTCTCTCTAGTCTGCCTCTGGCACATGTTACATTACATCACATCATCTTCTTACGGTCATCCAGTCAATTAAACATTTCTGAATTAAGTTTTCACAGAAGCCACCGTAGCATTTGAGAGTAGCACAAAGTGCATCTTGGGATATTTCCCTGCCAAGTTTACACAAGTGTTCAACCAGTGCATCCTTGGTTTAAGCTAGCAGACAAGAACAACATCTGGGTATTCCACGTGTTCTTGGTTTTGCGAACTTTCAATTGGAACAGTAGTTGGGCCACAACTGATTGGCACTTGAATTGGCACTTTACTGCTGTGCACATTTGAAACTAGAAGCACTCGGAGAGCGCAGACCTCCGCCAAGGCTGATCAGTGGCCCCCCCCGTGGGCCCCCCCACCCCCGATCACCACCAAAATTTAATTATTTCTTCCTTATCCCATTTCCAACAAACCCTGAAAATTTCATCCAAATCTGTCCATAACTTTTTGAGTTATGTTGCACACTAACGGACAAACAAACAAACAAACAAACAAACAAACAAACAAACAAACAAACCCTGGCAAAAACATAACCTCCTTGGCGGAGGTAATAAAACCTTTTAGTTATTATAGGTAGTGGGGGGGGGGGGTATTGTTATTGTGTTTTTATATCAGTATTTTATTATTTTTAGCAGTAATCCTACTATAATGGACGTTCTGTGTCCTGTGTCCCGATAATGCAGCACGGGAGGGCGTACGGGTGCAATGCCACTGTTGCACCACGGGAGGGCGCTATCGTACAAGGGCACCACAGGTACAATGCCGCTAGTTTATACTATTTACTAAATGCTGCTGACAGTCGGGGACCTGAGTACCATGTTTCATTTGTGTGTATTTTACATGCTGAAATGACAAATAAATTTCAATCTGAATCTGATGACGTTTCATGAGATCACGAGAACGGAGGAACAGACAAGAACAGCCAAAGTCTCTGCATTTTACCCATCATACACATAGCACCTAGCATTAGCATTAGCATCCATAAGTAGCAGTGAGCTGACACTGAAGACACTTGACGACCAACTCCATATCTTCATCAGCACCGTGGTCAGGATGAACACATGTATCTGTTTTTAATGGGGGAAGCGTGGAGAGAGGTGGTGAACTCAACCAAATGCTAATCACTACGCCACTGCATTAACTGTTCAAGATCACAGTTGTCATCAAAATGTTTCTCTGGGTTTTTTTTTTTTTTTTTGCAATAAAATATGATTTTTGTAAAACAAATAAATTATGATGAAGGCATGAATGACATAAACCATCCTTACCTTGAAGAAACAGAACTGAAATAAGGTTTCAGAAACACCTGCATGATTATTTGCACTGATGATCAATATTCTGATTATTTTTAGTGAAAGCAATTTGTTCTTTGATGAGTGATTTTGGATTGATCAATAAAAAAAATCTTTATTTATCGGTATTTCCCAAACAACCAAATGTCTGGTTTTCATCCTAAGGCCAATATATTTATCTAACTGTCACAGAAAAGGAAAAAAGCTGGAATCAGAGCATTTTGACTTTTATTTTCTTAAAAAAACACACTAATTAATTACCAGAATAGTTACTTCAATAGCATATACCAGTGTTTTTCACCCTTGGGTTCGGGACCCCACGTGGGGTCACCTGGAATTCAAATGGGGTCGCCTGAAATTTCTAGTAATTGATAAAGATAAAAAAAAAACAAACCTTACTCATAAAAAATATATGGTGAGTTGGCAGAGACAATTCCAATCCATAACAGACAAACTGTGAGTCTGAAACTGCAGCACTGGGGTTCTGTTTGTGTCACATGTTCACTGTGGTCAGTTTCAGATGCTGCAGCTCTTTCATAATTCATAGTTTCAGTTCTTGTTTGTTCAGTATTAATTGTCCTCCTTGTAAATCCCAGCTGGACTGACTGGACAGATCCTGAGCCTTTAATCTACACCTGGATTTACTGCCTCTGTCCACAATAATAGACATTATATAGACTAAATGTCCACAATAATAGACATTATATAGACTAAATGTCCACAATAATAGACATTATATAGACTAAATGTCCTCTGAAATTAACGTTTATTCACAAAATAGTATAGAAAACTATTACATGATTAAAAACAAATTATTTTGGCCGAAAAAAACCCCAAAAAAACCCTAAAGTCTCAGTTTTGAATGTCTGGGGTCGCCAGAAATGTGTGATGTTAAAATGGGGTCCAAGGTAAAAAGGGTTGGAACCACTGGTATATACGTAGTAAACTAAGTGCTGTTGTATAATCTAATTCATGTTCATACTTTGAATTGAATAAACTGGACAGAAAACGCCTGTGTAAATATTATTATATACTATTTAATGAACTTCAGGGCCATAGTTGGACCGTTTGTGTGCGTTCATATCTTCTTCCTCTCGTGTATATATGGTCTTCGTCTCCTTTGGGTCCTCGTATGTTCCAGCTCCTCTTTTCGGTGCGACTGCCTGCATCGTAAAATGATGAAAACGCTCCCAATTTGCAGCCGAATGGAAAATATAGAATGTTAAGAACCAGAAGAGCGCAGGTTCCCACAGGACGTTGTGTATTTTCACACACTATAGAGGCTAAAGTGTGCAGGAAAATGTCAGAGCACAAAGGTTCTCTGTGCTTGAAATGCAACAATTACCATGTTTTGTTGTTTTCGTGGGTAATTCCCACTCTTTCCTTATACCCACCGGTCCGATCGACCTGAACAACACGTATGTAATGTCAGTGTGCAGCCGCTGGAAATGTTTTTCACAGAAAATGAGCCAAGGCCAACAGTCTGAGGTTGGAGAAAATTATTTATTGCATCATTTTTCTTGCACTAAACACTGAAAGCAGGTGCAGGTGCAGGAGGTGATGTGAAGTCACAAACCTCGCCTGTGTTGTCTGGTCTTTTCATTTTGTGCTCAGTTATTGGTTTTACGTACGACCAGGTGACAAATGGAAGGAAAAACCTGCTCGCAGTCGGCTCCTGCAGGGACGGCGCATGTTGGAGCTCAACCTTTTTAGCGTCGCACACATTTTCTTTTAAACCTGTTTGTTTTGTTTTTCCTCATGCTTCTGGAATTCACTTGGTGTTATTTTGCAGAATAATCCAAAAACTAAGATGCAAACAAGACCTGAAGACTCCAATTTAGAGGAAGGAGAAGAGGATTAAACTGGAGTGTTATTTAGCCTCGTTAGCAAACGCCTTTTCTGAAGCTGCGATAAATGAGGTATTGTGTGTTTTCTGTGATAGAACTCAGTTTAGTTCAGGTTCCACATTTAGCCCAGTTGGATCAGACCAGTCAAATAATAACATAATAAACTGTAAATAATGATAACTCCACATGTCTTTGTTTTAGTGCAAAAAAACCCATTAAATTATGAAAATATTATTCAAAACGGGGAAACCTGAACAAATTCTACAATAAATGGCAACTGTTCATGGATTTGTTTTGAGACAATAAATTCCCTTCCTTTATTTTATTTTATTTTATTTATGTTTATTTTTTCTTATGTTTATGTGACAAGTTTAATTATTTTACAAAGACTATGTCTTAGTATTCTTTTCATTGTATTGTTTGTTGGGTTTCATTGTTATTTGTTCTTAAAAATGTCAGTCTAAATCTCCTGGTGGATACAAACATGGTTAATGTTGACGTCAGTGTGAACTGGTATGTGTGTGTACTGTTATGACCCTGGGTCATAATTTATCTATTTATATGTATATATGTGTTTTCTGTTTAGTGTGTGTGTTCTCCCCCTTCCTGTAGGTGTGCTGTGCCCTTTTTGTTTCCGTTTGTTGCAGGTTTCTGATTGGTGGAGCATGATTGCCCGGCCCTTTAAAGATGGCCCTGGAGCTCCCATCCTTGCTCGCTCTTGCCTCCTGTCAGCTCCCAACCCTGTGTTCGTGTGTGTGACCGTCAGTCTTCGTGCTCGTGGAAAACTCCGATTGTTTGTATTTGTAAATAGTTTTTGTTAAATCGAACCTTTTTCTGGTAGGGGAGGTCGGCTCTTTTGTTTTCCCATTTTCTCCTGTTTTTGGTTAGATAGTTAGGTAAGTTTTCTGTATTTTATTTCCTGCATTTATTTTGGTTAGGTAAGGTAGTAAATTGTAAAAGAAGATATTTTGTTTGTTGTTTTAGCCGCTCCCTCCCCTAACCCTTCCTTAGTTGAACAAGATACTGATAATAAATATTGTGAATCTTAGTTTTTGACTGACGTGTGTGCTTGGGAGCTGGGAGGGGACAAAAGTTGAGCACATTATGTTCGCCCTGGTGAACCCCTAGGCCGGGGCGTAACATAATTTGGGGGCTCGTCCGATTTTTCCCGCGTGTTTTTGTGAGTGTGTGATTTTTCCGGTAAGTTCGGTGAGTATTTTGTACGTATTTCTGGTCTGTGGTTTTTCTGTGTGTAATGGATTTTGATTTGGAGGCGTTTGCTGCGTGTCCTACACTGGATCGATTAGACGCCTGTAGGAAAGTGGATTTAATGCTGGTTGCCACTCGTTTTGGTGTGCCGCTTCCTACTACTATTGGGAAGGAGGAGCTGAAGGAGCTCCTCATTGAGAAGCTTGGGGAGAGGGGAGTGTTCACAGCAGGAGCTGGTGACGTGGAGGAGGAGCTCCGTCAGCCTCAGCCGTCGTCACCCACCGCATCAGCGGAACCTCCGGTTGTACAGAGGATGTCGGCGGAAGAACTCCGACTGACTCTGCGCATAAAGGAGATAGAGGTGAGACACAAAGAGCTGGAGGTGGAGGCCATGCTCCTCAGGGTGAAAGCCCTGGAGCTGGAACGTCAGCCTGTTACTCCCCACTCACCTGTCCAACACACAGCCCCACACTCTCCCCGTGACAGCTTCGATGTGAGCCGGCATATAGCACTGGTGCCTCCGTTCAGAGAGGCGGAGGTGGATTGTTATTTCAGTGCTTTTGAGCACATAGCAGGCACCCTGAACTGGCCAAAGGATGTTTGGTCTCTGCTGCTCCAGTGTAAGCTGACCGGTAAAGCACAGGAGGTGTGTTCCACGCTAACGGTTGAACAGAGTTTGGATTATGAGGTTGTTAAAGCCACTGTTCTCCGTGCTTATGAGTTGGTGCCGGAGGCTTACCGGCAAAAATTTAGAAAGTGTGTAAAAACCCCTGACCAGACATATGTGGAGTTTGCGCGGGAAAAATGTGTTTTGTTTGACAAATGGTGTCACTCCAATAAAGTTACAGATTTTGCGCAGCTGCGAGAACTCGTCCTTTTAGAGGAATTTAAACAGCGTTTGCCGGAGCGCATAGTTGTGTATCTGAATGAGCAGAAGGTTGGGTCACTTTCTGAAGCTGCTGTTCTCGCAGATGAGTTTGCTTTGACCCATAAAAGTGTCTTTATGACTCCGGTGCGCCGTGAGGCTTCTGATGGTGAACGGGTGCGTTCTCCTAAGAACGCCCGGCGTGCGTTTGTGTCTGAAGGTGGTGAGAGCCGGGAGTGTTTTTACTGTCGGCAGCCAGGCCACCTGATTGCGGTTTGTCCGGTTTTAAAGAAAAAAGAGCAAACAAAAACCAATAATCCCTCGGCTGTAGGTTTAATACAGTGCAAATCTGCGTCTCCTTCAGAACCGGTAAAATGTGAAAGGCCTGATGTGGATGAGGAGTTTCGCCCTTTTATTTCACATGGTTTTTTGTCGTTGGGTGAGGGGGACCAGGTTCCCATCACCATTTTAAGAGATACCGGTGCGAAGTATTCTGTGGTCCGTCGCGGCGTGGTGCCGTTCTCAGATAAAACCTACTGTGGTTCTGATTTGTTGGTGTGGGGAATAAAACTGAGTGTGTTACGCATGCCGCTGCACTCTGTTGTACTCACCTGTCCGCTGGTCTCTGGTACCGTGCGCGTTGGCGTCCGTGATCAGCTGCCCGTGGCAGGGGTTGATCTGATCCTCGGAAATGATTTGGCCGGTCAGAAAGTTTTTCCTGTCGTACCTGAAGTAACCGACTGCCCCGTTGCTGACGAGGGTAATTCCATTGCCGTCTGCGATCCAACCGTTTTTCCGGTGTGCGCCGTAACGCGTGCCCAGGCTCGCCGGCTGGGTGATCTGCCGGATCTGTCCGACTCCTTTTTGTGCGCGCCGTGCGAATCGAACAGCCCTCCTTCTGAGTTGAATAAAACTATTTGTATCGATGTAAAACCAGAGTTGGATGACTTACATTTAGATGTGTCTAAAAAGCAGCTTATAGAGGCCCAGCAAGTGGATGAAACCTTAACCAGCTGTTTATCTGCTGCTCTAAGTGATCCGGTTAACTCGTCTATGCATTCTGTAACATACCTGGTTGAAGATGGAGTGTTAATGCGTAAATGGTTTCCTGTGTCTGGAGCAGAATGTGATGCCATCTTACAAGTTGTTGTGCCAAAACAATTCCGTCTCCAAGTGTTAAGTTTAGCTCATGATCATCACCTTTCTGGTCACTTGGGAATTAAGAAAACTTATGATCGGGTGCTCCGATATTTTTTCTGGCCAGGTTTAAAGTCTGACGTCACCAAATTCTGTCGTTCATGTCATGTGTGTCAAGTGTGTGGGAAGCCTAATCAGGTCATTCCCCCAGCTCCGTTACATCCTATCCCAGTTATTGGTGAACCATTTGAACATGTCATTGTTGACTGTGTTGGCCCATTGCCAAAAACGAAATCTGGCAATCAATATCTGCTCACCATAATGTGTGCCGCAACCCGGTTCCCAGAGGCGGTTCCGCTGCGCGCACTAAGGGCAAAAGCTGTGGTAAAAGCCTTGGTTAAGTTTTTTTCTATTTTCGGTTTACCTAAGCGTATTCAAACTGACCAGGGATCTAACTTTACATCAAATGTGTTTTCCCAGGTGATGGAACAATTGGCCATTAAGCATCGATTCTCCAGTGCGTACCATCCTGAGAGCCAGGGCGCACTGGAAAGATTTCATCAAACCCTTAAGTCTATTCTTCGTAAGTTTTGTGTTGAGACTAACAGGGAGTGGGATGAAGGTCTGCCCCTGTTAATGTTCGCTATTCGTGAGACCACTCAGGAGTCTCTCGGGTTTAGTCCTGCAGAGCTGGTTTTCGGGCACACTGTGCGCGGACCGCTGCGGCTGCTGCAGGAGAAGTGGCTGGCGGATAAGCCGACCCCCGTGCACAATGTGTTGGACTATGTCAGTTCGTTTAGAGAGCGGTTACATACTGCTTGTGAGACGGCCCGTCAGTCTCTTTCTGCTGCCCAGTCTAAAATGAAGCAGAATTATGATAAGTGTGCGCGGAACCGTCAGTTTCAGCCAGGTGATCTGGTGCTTGTGTTGTTACCTGTTGTGGGTTCTAGTCTCCACGCAAGGTTTGCTGGTCCTTATAAGGTGGAGTGGAAAGTGAGTGACACCGATTATGTAATTAAAACACCAGATAGAAGGAAAAAGTCGCGTGTTTGCCATGTGAATATGTTAAAGTCTTATGTCCTTGCAGATGGCGCAGAGAGGACAGCCGCAGCCCCGGTGTCCTGCGTCGCCCCTGCTGTGAGTGTGTCCACCTCGGTTTACAGTCCTGAGGAGGACAGTTTAAATGGACAGCGTGTCTCTGTTCCGTGTGCCCGTTTGGAAAACTCCAAAATACTGGGGAACTTAGAGGAGCACCTGTCCTATCTGCCTAAAGGTAACAGATCAGATGTCTGCAGGCTTATTCGTAAACATCTGTGTCTGTTTGGGGATAAACCCACTCAGACTACAGTAATCCAGCATGATATTGATGTTGGTGACCACAAGCCCATTAAACAACACGCGTATCGTGTAAACCCGACTAAGCGGGCCGTGATTAACAGTGAGGTGCAGTACCTCCTGGATCATGGTTTCGCCGTTCCCAGTTCCAGTCCATGGAGTTCTCCATCTCTCCTTGTGCCTAAGCCTGATCAGACCCCACGATTCTGTAATGACTATCGTAAAGTTAATGCTATCACGAAACCAGATTCGTTTCCCCTCCCACGTATTGATGACTGTGTTGACCGAGTGGGTTCAGCTATGTACGTCACTAAGTTGGACCTCTTAAAGGGATATTGGCAGGTACCCCTTACTCCCCGTGCATCAGAGATTTCTGCTTTTGTTACACCTGATCAGTTTCTCCAGTACACCGTGATGCCTTTTGGGTTAAGGAACGCACCTGCTACATTCCAACGACTGATGAACAGAGTCCTTTCTGGAGTAAAAAACTGTGAAGCATACTTAGATGACATTGTGATTTATTCGTCCACCTGGTCTGAACACATGTGCACTCTGAGAGAAGTTTTCCTTAGGTTAGAAGGGGCTAATCTAACTTTAAACTTGGCAAAATGTGAATTTGGTAAAGCTGTTGTCACTTATCTGGGAAAGCAGGTGGGGCAGGGACAAGTGCGCCCTCTGGCGGCGAAAATTCAGGCAATCTTAGATTTCCCTGTGCCAGAAACCAGGCGACAGCTCCGCAGGTTTCTGGGCATGTGTGGATATTATAGAGGGTTTTGTAACAATTTTTCAAGTGTGGTTGCTCCTTTGACTAGTTTAGTTAGTCCCTCTCATCCTTTCGTGTGGTCTTCTGTGTGCCAGGACGCCTTTGAGTCTGCGAAGGCGCTTCTCTGTAGCGCTCCTGTTCTGGCTGCGCCAGATTTTTCACGGCCCTTCAAACTGGAGGTGGATGCCAGTGCTTTTGGTGCCGGAGCAGTGTTACTACAGGAGACTGAACGTAGTGTTGACCATCCAGTGTGCTATTTCTCCCGAAAGTTTAACAAACACCAAGTGCATTACAGCACCATTGAGAAGGAAGCCTTAGCCTTGTTGTGGGCTCTCCAACACTTTGAGGTATATGTCGGGTCCAGTGTGTCTCCTGTTAAGGTTTTCACTGATCACAACCCTTTAGTGTTCCTCTCCAGGATGCGCAATCACAACCAGCGCCTCATGCGCTGGTCACTGTTGTTGCAGGACTTCAGCCTTGATATTCAGCATTGTAAAGGGGTCGATAACATTGTAGCTGATACTTTGTCTCGTGCTGCATCTTAGGTTTTAAACATTTCCTGAGGGGCGGAAATGTTTAAACTTAGGTGGGGGGGGTGTTATGACCCTGGGTCATAATTTATCTATTTATATGTATATATGTGTTTTCTGTTTAGTGTGTGTGTTCTCCCCCGTCCTGTAGGTGTGCTGTGCCCTTTTTGTTTCCGTTTGTTGCAGGTTTCTGATTGGTGGAGCATGATTGCCCGGCCCTTTAAAGATGGCCCTGGAGCTCCCATCCTTGCTCGCTCTTGCCTCCTGTCAGCTCCCAACCCTGTGTTCGTGTGTGTGACCGTCAGTCTTCGTGCTCGTGGAAAACTCCGATTGTTTGTATTTGTAAATAGTTTTTGTTAAATCGAACCTTTTCTGGTAGGGGAGGTCGGCTCTTTTGTTTTCCCATTTTCTCCTGTTTTTGGTTAGATAGTTAGGTAAGTTTTCTGTATTTTATTTCCTGCATTTATTTTGGTTAGGTAAGGTAGTAAATTGTAAAAGAAGATATTTTGTTTGTTGTTTTAGCCGCTCCCTCCCCTAACCCTTCCTTAGTTGAACAAGATACTGATAATAAATATTGTGAATCTTAGTTTTTGACTGACGTGTGTGCTTGGGAGCTGGGAGGGGACAAAAGTTGAGCACATTATGTTCGCCATGAACCCCTAGGCCGGGGCGTAACAGTACCTTTGTTTCTCTTGTAGACACTTCAATAAAAAATATGAAACAGAAATTATGAAAATATATCCATTCACAAAAAACATGTGAATAACCTGAAAAAAATGAAGTTTTATAAGAAAAATAAGTGCGATTTTATCAATATTATGCCTCAACTTGCTTGGTTTTTCTTTTGTTTCAGTGTTGTTGTGGTTTTTCTGTCTACTATGTCTTGTTAACTGTGTCACTAATAAAAAAAAAAAAAAAAAAAAAGCCAACGCCTTCTCTCTTCCACACCCACACGCTTTACTCCCTTCACTCGTTGATGCTTTTGTTTATGTGTTGTTGTTGTTTTTGGTTTGTTTATTTGCTTGATTTTTCTTTTGTTTATGTGTTGTTGTTGTTTCTGGTTTGTTTATTTGCTTGATTTTTCTTTTATTTGTGTTGTTGTTATTGTTTTTTGTCCACTATGTCTAGTTTTTTCTGTTGACTATGTCTTGTTAACTGTATCACTAATAAAAAAAAAAAAAAAAAAAAAAAAAATCTATGAATATTCTATTCTAATACTGAATTCCCAGATACATGTATTCATGACCTTAAATAAACGTAACTTTTATTATTATTATTATTATTATTATTATTATTATTATTATTATTGTTATTGTTATTTGAACAGGTTATAAGAGTCAGCCCTGTCCAATTCTCCTTTGACTCCAGACCAAACCTTAAACATGTTCATTTCATTGTAAAACTGGACTATGTGGGTCTATGAGGACTGGTGTTTGGAGCCCCCTGTGGACATCTGAGGAACTGCAGGCTGTACCTCTCCTGTCTCAGCTCCATGTTTCCGTTTCAGAGGTTGTTTCTTCGGTTCTCTCCGACGCTGTGGAAGTCGTCGCTCCTTTTATTTAGTTCCGAACAGATGATTTGTCGCTGAAGTGGGTTTTGCGATGGCATCGGCGCTCAGGTGACAGCCTTCTCTCCTCCACGCCCACACGCCTGACTCCCTTCACTGGTTCACGCTTTTGTT